>NC_038243.2:33575490-33853777 GCF_000004515.6 Glycine max | reverse complement strand
CGAGGTCTTCATGGTTACTAAATGGAGGAAAATTTTATTATATGGAAAGTCGTCGATTTTCGCCACGTGATCATTCTTGGAGAAATAGTGCAAAATCATTCGATGGCGGTAAAGAAAAACAATCTGCCCCTAGACCATTCATTGTCCGGGAATGATATAATTGAACAATATCAACATTTTGACTAGGTTAGTATTTTTAATTACTTACCCTAAATTTCAATTCACAGCCATTTCCGAAAAAAAGAAGTTATTTACATAAGTTTCAAACTTGAATTTGGACTAATAAAGAATTTCTTTTTAAGTTTTATCTTTTCTCCTACCTTCAGAATAGGGAATAAAGCATCGACATAATTAGTTGGTTGAAAGACCTAAAAGTCTACTCTAATAGAGTTCATGGGTGGAGTGGGAATATTAAAAATTCATCTTAGATGGATTACACAAAAAGAATCAAATCCTTTTCTTTCTTTATGTTTTTTTCCCGTTTTCTTCATCTCCTTTGATCTTACTATTTCTTTTTCGCGGCCATATAATTGTTGATGTTGATGTGCATGTTATATTAATTTATTAGTTGACACTCATTCAAATAAAATCATTTTAGCATTATTTTAAATAAAATTTATATTCACTTTTAAATTAACGGCAACAAATTAGTTATATTAATGTATAGGTTTAGTTATCTATTATATTTATCTATTTAAATAAAATTATAAAATTAATGTAACTATATCTTAACTTGTGAATTTCATATCATCAAATTCAATTCTTAAATTTTATAATACAAGAAAAAATAACAATAAAAATAAAATCTTATTCCATTAAATGAAATTACCAATATATATCACACAATATTATTTGGCTCAATTGAAAAAAAAATTTAAAAAAAATTCATGATATATATAATTATAATTAATTATATAATAAAAGGTAAGACTCTCTAACCAAAAATTTGATTTTTTTTAATTTTATAATAGTTGGAATTATAATTAATTATATGATAAAATATAAATCTAAACAAAATTTTAACTTTTCAAAAATTTATAATAATTAGAATTATAATTAATTATATAATAAATAAATTTAAATATTGTTAGCGTAATAAAATTTAAACTTACTTATTATACTAACCCTTTCACCATAAACTATTGCTAGCCTACCAAGGCTCTTTGGTCATAATATGTTGCTAGCGCGTGATAGAAGATAAGATTCTCTGTCTAGAATTAAAAAATGAAATTTTTAATAATTTAACCGCCCAAAATTTGTTGTTAGTGGTCTAGTGACATTCTATTAAAAAATAAACGTACAATCAAAATATAATATTTTATTCTAATAATATTTTAAGGTCACAACAAAAATTAATATATGTGTTTAAAACTCCAATAAATAATTTAAAAGATAATAAACAATTTAAAGCGATTTTACAACAAAAATTTAAAAATTCAACGATTAGTGATAATTAATTAATACAGAAGAAATTGAAATTGATGAAGTTTGAATAAATTATGTGATAACCAATATATAATTAAAAGATTTTATTATTTAAGTTTTTTTTTGTGCATATAATAAGTATTTTTAATTACTTATCTCAAATTTTAACACAATGGGCATTCGACCTATTGATAGATATTTGTATTCATAACTAGTAAATAGTTTTAAAATTTATATTTACAAGATAACTAATATTTCATTGATTACATTTTATTATTTATATTTGGATCATTATATTTTTAATTATTCATATGATGTTATTTATGTTTTCTTATTTATATGTTATTATTTATATTTGTATCATTATATTTTATTATTTATATATTTCATTTATATTTTTATTATTTATATTATCCTATTTATGTTTTTTTATTTATAAATAATAAGATATAAATAAATAAATAAGATTTTATAACTAAAAAATATAAATAATAAAATATTAATAATGCAATATTAATAATACAATATGCAAATTTATAACATAAATAGAATATAAATAAATTAATTAATTAATTCTCACTTAATTTACTAGAAACAAAGGTGGTTTAGTGGTTTGGTTTGGTTCTCATAGTAAGAGGTTATAGGTTCAGCTCTTCTATTTGCTTTAAATTTTGAATGATGAATAATTTGTCAATTGTAGTTAAAAACAAATAGACTAATAAAATATAATATTTATGACAAACTCATTTTTTTTTCTTTTTGCCATAAATACCTTAATAATGTTGACTACTAGAATGTGCATTAGTAATAATTTTAAATATAGAAATAAAATATGTAGATATTAGTGACAAATATTTTTTTGTCACTAATAATAAAATTATAGTGACAACTTTTTTGTTAGTATTGTAAATAATATTAGTGACAAAATAAAATTCAGTCACAAATAATATATTATTAGTAATAACTTGAATTTTGTCACAATTTTTTAATCAATAAAAATCAGAATTCTTGTAGTATATATATACTAATATCTATGTAATTTTAATCAAATCAAATTTCACAATAGAAATTATTTTGACAATATATTGTGTCAATCAATTTAATTAAAAAATTATCAGACATACAAAAAATGGGGAGAACCCGTAACTATTGAATTTGCACCCAATCATGATAGCAATAAATATAAAAATATTAATCACAAAAAGTAAATATCGTATCCTTAAATTATATTTAATGCTATCATTGATTTGTACTTGAATTATGAAAGTAAATATTGCATCTATAAATAATATTATCACGCTATATCAAATTTATTATAACATCAAGACAATGACATCTAAGGATTTCCAATAACACATAATGTTTGTCATACCCTAATTTCGTCCGGGGACTATCGTTCATTGATCTTTTGATCCTTGCTAGTCGACTTACGGTGTTGAACACCAGTTACAATACGAAACAACTGATCATTCAATGTTTTGATCAAGAATGCAAAAAATGGGGCAAAAGGGTATTTTCCTTGGTTTTCCTGGACCCTAACTCACCCAGGCTAACCTTTGGCTCGCCTGGGCCACCAAATAGCTTCATGGTGAAGAAACCAGCTCGCCTGGGCAAGCTCATTGCTTCAACACTAAGTTTCAGCTCACCTGGGTGAGCTGCAACTGCCCCAAAGTGACCTCTTTGCCTATAAATAGGTGTCCTAGGGGTGTTTTAAGGGGTTCAAAGGTTCAGAAGGTGAGTGAATTGAGAGAAGAAAGAAAGAAGAAGAAGAAAAAAGAGGAAACGAAGCCGAGGCGTTATCGAATCGCGATCGCGATCATTCCCTACATCGTTCGTTGTTTGGTGTTTTTCATGTGACTGTCGGTTAGTTTTGTTTTTAAGATTTGAATGTGATATATCTACCCTTAGGGGTTCCTCTTGTTATTATGTGCACATTCAACTTCTCCATCTATCATCGACGATCTCGTTTTTTTGTAAAGTTCAATTTTAACCGATCACTAGTGTTGTAAAGTTGTCTTAAAAGAGATTGAAAGTTAATAAACAAAACCAAGATAAAATCAATTCACAACCAAACTTCTTCATTTCATCAAATATCGCTTGAGATCGTTTCAAGGTCCAACACCTTAATGATTCTCTCCGCTTTTCAAATTTAAAAGATCGTTTCAAGGTCCAACGTCTTAACGATTCCCTTCGCTTTTCAAAATTTAAAACATTGTTTCAAGGTCCAATGCCTTAAACGACTTTTTTTGTTCACAATTAAAATGAATCTTTCAAAAACATAAAATCAATATAAGACACAAACTTTCAGACTTAAAGAACTACTTAGGTCTGAATCCCTCATCGCACTTGAGGATACGTAGGAGTAAGGGCAACACTCTTGTCGACCCCAAAAACTAAAGAAACATAAAAAGGGAAAATACATAATTTTGAAGTCACGTTACGCATATTCGATTAAAGGTTGCCGTCCCTTGTGATGGACGCATAGAGTGCTAATACCTTCCCCATGCGTAAACTGTGACACCCTCTACCCCTCACATATATACTAACAAAGGAATAAAAATTCAAATATTAATTAAAAGTATTTTTTTTTACATTTTTAAATACAAGCCTTTCAAAGGGATAAAAGGTTCACATTCACTTTCTTCTACATCATATTCAAACTTATCCAAATAAATAATAAAGTCATCTCGACTCAAACAAGACCGTCTAAGACTTCATACAATTAATATAAAACCCTATACCCCAATGTCACATCCTATTAGAGCATTGTGTCTCGACGTCCTTTAGCACAAGGTTCCTTAAAGCAATTTACCTAGTCATCTGCTCCCCTGAACACAAAGTTCAAGATCACCACAGGATCCAAACACAAACAACACACGGGGAGTGAGTTATCACATTCCTAACTAATAGAGAAGCAAGACAACTAGATATACATATCATATAAACCAAATAAAACTTACTTACATGTAACTCACGTAATTTCACCACTTTGTTATTCAAAGTTCACTTTTCATCCTTCAATCATACTTTTCAATCATCAATCACATTACACAAGAATCACATGCTCTGATCAAGACATAATAACACATCAATTTCATAATAAACAATTAGCAAGCGCATGAGACAGTTATGCTAAGACTCAAGCCTATATGTAATGTGGTACCATGCCAGTAAAAAACCACCCTGGGGCGCTTAGGAGTACATAACAAGACACACCACACAATGGGTTTGTCAGGTCACTCTCACTAAGTAAGATCATAGGGAGACCAGTCAGGGTCACGATGTTTTGCGAGAATGCCCCAACCATATGGGATCATCATAGGCTTAAAGGAGCACTCAAACCCGGTGACCCCCAAGGCCTACACTCCGAAGAGTTTGTCAGGGCCTCTCCCTCCTGATTCAGGTCCAACCCTTAAAATAATTTTGCATGCAGACACTGCTCATGAATTATACAATACCCACGACCTCACACTCGTGTTTTAACACACGTTCAACACAATTGCGCTACGATTGAACACTGGTTCCTAAATAGGAAACCTACACTTTCTCTTTAACACTGGTTCCTAATTAGGAACCTACACTTTCTCTTTAACACTGCGCATCAACACTTTTCTCAAGATAACACTGGTCGGGTTATTGTACAATTCATAGCTTACAACACTAGTAATGTCACATCTAGTGTTAACTACACACTTATCCACAACCAAAACTCATTCACAATTTTACATCTCATAGTGTCACAATCCACCAACATGTTTACACGTATCTCACAAATTAACACATGTTCAACTTTACACTTATACTCAATTTCAATAACAATATTATAATCTCAAAGCAACATGTTATTTCACAATTCATCACATATTCCATTTATAAACACTGCTTATGAATTACACAATATCACGACCTCACACTCATGTTTCAAACACATTTAACATATTGCGCTACAATTTAACACTGATTCCTAACTAGGAACCTACACTTTCTCTTTAACACTGCGCATAAACACTGATCGGGTTATTGTATAATTCACAGCTCACAATACCATTATTGTAACATCAAGTGTTAAACACATCCACTTATTCACAACCAAATATCACACCTACAATTTAATATCTCATAACATTCTTAATGATATTCATAAGGTACAACATGCACATGTTCATCAAATCTAACCATAATATTCTCAAACTCCAACACTTAATAATTTTTGGAATCATACTATAACAACTCTACAATATTATTTATATAAAATATTAATATAAATAAATATATAACTAATTCTATATATATAAACTAGCATACATCATATTGGATCAGGAATTTCAAAGTAAGCTTTCAATGCACAAATTCTAAATAATTATATGAACACTTTGGTCAATTTCAATTATGATATTAATTTTAAACTATATAAAAAAACATAAAAAGCATGAAAAAAGAGAAAATACAAAATCAATATCTCACTCTAAATTTCTCCTTACTTTATTTCATCAATTCATACTAATTAGAAAAATGCTTGATTTATAGGGTTCACACTCAACACAATAATATATCAATTTCACAACAATTGGTTTGCCAAACATATATAATTCACAATTATAATTGTAGGGATATAATAAAAAATGACAGAAACACCCCAAAACCCATTCCAATTGATCTCTAAGGATCCCTACACATGTTCTCACTAATCTCCAATTGTGAATAACTCATCTCTTACCTCTAAGCGGGCTCACGTGTCTTCAGACAGCGATAGTAGCATCTCTAGCGGTTCCTTGAGATTCCTCCAATTTTTTCCTCTGACTGCTTCGATAGAGTTCTCAAACGTCAGAGAGACAGAGAAGAGATTGAAGCCTCCACTTGTACTGTCTTCGTACGATTCCTTTTTCTCTCTCTGTGAATATTATCTCGCCAATCCCAATGGTGAAGGTGTGCGGAGCTGAATCGCGAACCACATCAAAATTTCATGAAAATCCAACGGTTAACGAAACCGGGATCGTAGTTTTACTAAGACCATTTTGGGTTTATGTGGGAAAGAAAAAAGCTATAATGCGAAAGATATTTCTCTCCGCTCAAACATGATATCAAAATTCCCAACGGTGAGAATGCTCGGAATTGGGTTGAAAACTTGGTGCTTAAAAATGAATCTGAGATCGTCATTTTTCTGAGATAGGTTTGGTGGTCTGCGGGAAAAAGAGAAGGTTTTGAGAGGAGAAAAAAGAAAAACGAAAATGAGGCGAAGATGAGACACCAGACTTAACATAGCTATTTATACCTAGGATACCCAGCCTATTATTTGCTATATATTTATTTATTTATTTTTACTAAAAGGCTTTTTAAATTTATTTACGAAAAAAATGGGATGTTACATAAACAACTCCCGAACCCTTCTTTTCAATATTCACAGACATCTTTTTAGTTTTTCTAACATTTTCCTCGAATAAACGTTGGTGGTGACTCCCACGTATTTTCCTTTTTGGATGACGCTCCTTTGGCTTTTGTCTGCACTCCCGTCGTAGGGTAGGTTGTGATAATGTTTTATATTGAAAAACTTGAATCCTAACAATCAAACAATGAAGACCTACTTTAATACCACTTGTTGGGATATCTTTAATCTTTATTCTTTATGCAGAAGCTAAAAATTCACATGTCTATGATCTAGGACAATTCACCAAAAGCCTTAGCTTCTACAACATGTTTGATTATTAAGGATTAGATAAAATACCTAAATCTGTAGTTGGTTTTTGATCTAAACATTCTTTAACATTTGTTGTAAGATCTTTGCGACTATCCATCATGATCACGAACAATGACATTATGGTTTTTCCTCAACCGAAACTTCTTTATTCTTCAATACGACTTACGTAACTATTCAGATGGAGAGAAGAAAAATTATGTGTGACAGCTCGATATATTGGGTTCTCATTATTTCCTAGTGGTCCAACACTGATATTTATTCATTTAAGTTCATATCATCTTATTTAGTTATCTAATAAACTCACTTAATTTAATCACATAAAATAAAACTTACTAATATAAGTATCTTATAATATTAACCAATACAAGATTCCAACAGTATTACTTATCTAGTGTTTTTAGGGCAAGTCCACTCATTCAAAAGTAATACATCTTTCTAATTGAACCCAAGGTATGCATGGTTCCCCAAAAAATTGTCAACAGGTGTGGCTAAACTAAATTAAAAACGACTTTCATTAATTAAAAACAATTGAATAAGTTAGTACCAGTCGCATAAGCAAGATAAAAATTCTAAGACGTTACATAAAAATTAAAATTTAAAAATGTAGTGTCAACAGAAATTAAATGGTTAGGTAGATAGTTGTAACTGGCAAAAAAAAAATCATTTAAGTATATTAAAATCATAAATAATTAATAGTATATATTTTTATGATATTATAGGTACAAAATATTTAATATCTTTATTAATTATAATGACAAATGTTTGTTAGAATATTTCACTAATCATTTTTAACAAAAAACAAATTCTCAATTCTCACTTTCAATATTCAAACATAGATACGCTCGTACAATACAGTATTAGCAACAATTTGAATACTTTCTACGATGTCTACCTTTCATCTTGGATAACTTTTATTTCATTGATTCAATGACTGGTAGCCAAGTTAGATAGCTTATGGGACTAGCCCCATTAAGTTAGCCTAAATAGGTGTGAACGGTAACTAAATTAATAGAGTTATAATTTAAAATGTTAGAGGCAATAGACTCAGAGTCCAAATTAGTACTGTACAAGTAGTTTTACGAAAGTTTAACCATAGAATAGAGATTAAAGTTATGTTTGGCTTTTTAAAAAAAAGTTATTTTAGAGTTAAAACTTAAAATAAGAATTTTAAAATTAAAATAGAAATTGTTTTTTTACCATGATATTGAGAAGTATCTACCAACTTTACTAACAATTCATCTCTATTAGAAAATTTGACGGGCCATCTTTAGTTGGGTCTCCCCTCTCAATCACGTTTTTTTATTCATAAGACTCAAATCCAAAATCTTGTTTAAGGAAATCAAGTTTAGGACTACTTAGATCAATGACTTATTAATAAATAATTTTTTTTAATATTTTTTTTTTAATTTTAAAGATTCTTTTAAACTAAAAATTATTTGTTATTTTTGATATTTTTGTATATTTAAAAGTAATTGTATATCTTAATGGAAGATCCATATATTGATAAAAAAAATAAAAACATTTTATATAAAATAAACTTAATAAAGATAACTTTATTTTAATGATAACAAAAATATATAAAATATAAAAAAGTAAACATTTAAAATTTTAATTCTAAAAATGGAAAAATAATTAATAAAAAATTAATCACAGAGATGTTTTACAAATACGTTAAAAATTATAATAGTTAAATAAATTTAATATAATCACAAAAGATATAAATATTTAAAAACTTTTATATTATTGTTCCTTAAAAATAATACTTTTGTTGGAACCAAAGACATGGACAATGTTAGACCCCTAAAAATTTTATAATTTTGATAACAACAAAGATATTAAACTTTGACCAAGTAGTAAAGTTTATGGAGTTTTGCAAGAAAGACATGTGTCCAACCAAAATGTAGGTATACTCACCCAAAACTTAGATGCATAAAATGTGTTTTTAAGCATAGCGACCAACGCGATAAAAATGATTTACGTCGAAACTTTTATAAGAATTTAGCGTCCAAAGCGCTCTTACAAAAGTTGCGTCCAAAATTCTTTATGAAAATCCACAGTGCAGCGCGTTATTTCGTCAAACGCTTGCTCTTCAAGAAAAACAAATTCTCAAAAATAAAGAAAACTTAAATATTGAATATCTTAGGTTTTGTTCGGAATGATTACGAGTTTTGAATTTTTGGTTCTGCGTTTTGACAAAAAATAGAATTGCAAGATGTTTTTAAAAACTAAAAATAAAAAATAAATTGAAATTTAAAACTAAAACTGATTTTTGTTTTTGAAAAATTCAAAACTGAAAACGGAAACAACTTCGAATGGGGCCTTAATAAGTTTTCCGTCCAAAGACAAGCATGAATTCTTTATCCATAATTGTTATTCCTTTTTCTTTTTCAAATATGCTCTTAACATTTAAATTTCAAGCATTTAGTGAAAAGCAAAACCTATTGAGTCTAAGTACAACTCTGATTAAAAACAATTCACATATTGAAGTGTAGTACAAAGGAATAGACTGAAGTAGGCATGAACAAAGAAGTAGTTCTCTTTTTGGAAGGTATCAGTGCCTTTTTGAGAGAGAAAGAACACATACTTAAGTAGCATGCATGTCACTGCTTGAAGTCTCCATGCATTTAATGAAGATTCAGAACGAGAAGATTGAAACAATCCTCTCTCACAATAGACGTATGGTCCCTCAAGCCTATAAAAGCAAGGGTCGATGAGAAGAATTTAACAAAGCAATCTATCTCTTTCGACAATAACTTTTTTGCTCTAACCTTTGGACACTTTGAGCCAAAATAATTTATTCTTTGCTTTGCAAAATCGTTTGTATTTGTTGTTAAACCTTCATATCCTCACACTATGAGTACTTGCTGACAAAAAAAAAAAGATTTTATTACTTTGTAATCTTATGAAACTTATTTTTTGTGAAAGTCAAGAATGACTTCACATTAAATCTTGGGTTGAGATTATTGATTGATTATAGGTAGAAGTGACAGAAAATATTAGCTTGCATCTGTGTTCGTTAGTGAATACAGACTTAATTTGCTAGGGGATGAGACTATTCCATGCCTCTTTCCCCTTTCATGTAAGTCGTTCCCCTTTATTCTTGCCTTACAAAGTATAGGTGACAATTTTTTTGTCATTTGAAAATTTTCACGTGGATGGCCTCATTCAAAGACCTAAATTTGGAAATGTTTTCTTGTGAGAAAATGAGAACGGGGATAAAAAGAAAATTGCAAAGCAAATTTCTGCAAATTTGGGAACGAGGAGAGGAATAATTAATTGTACTTCCCACCCCACAAGATCACTAAATATATTCAAAATGAAAATTTATTCTTAATTTATGTATATATGTATACTTATTTTTTTAAAAAATTAATAAATAAATGTATTTCTATTCTCTTCCGTATTATAACTAAATGCATTATTAGTTTAGTTTTTTATAATTTTAAACAAACTTAAATTTATTGAATTTTAAATTTTTATTACAATTCTAGGCCGCCAGTGTCCAATATTACAGAATTAGCGAACATAATTTATGAGGAAATTACCCCAAATCAAGTCAGAGGTGGGAGCAGGAGAATAATTGAGAGACGGAGATGAAAATGGATATTTCTCCTACTCCTATGCCACCTCTACTTGAACGAACAGCTAAGCCATGCAAGAGAAGCAATCTTTACGTAAAGCCTAATGCTACCAATTGCAGAGTAGAGGTTACCCATTTAACTACTTTAATTTCCATTTTCTCGCCTTTATTATTATTTTTTTCCTATTTGAAGGTTGAACTTTATAATTAGTAGTTGGCAGTAGCATGCATAATTTGGAGCTGCAGATCATAGCATGATGCTTCATGGGCACGTCACTGCAGAACCGTGCACGTATTATACCCGTGAGAAAATTTGTCTCCTTGAGTGTATTTAATGTCTATCATTAATGGGTTACAATGATAAATTTTCATGATGACGGTATTAATTATGTGGCTATATATGTATATTGATGCTCATTGTTTTAGCTGGGTCATCATTGCAATAGTACTATAAATGCCAAAGGGTATTGGTGTTGTTCGTAAAGTTTTATTACATTAATTTATTATATGAAGCATGCAGTATATGTGCAAATTGTATTGGTAATTTGTTCTTTTTAATCTGAGTTTAGAACAATAATGCGTTTCTTTTCGAGTTACATCTAAAGTTTTACTGTAAATTTATTATAAAATATGCATACATAAATTTGTAGTCACATCTTCAGGCTAATTTAATAGACAATCGATACAATAGTACTGTTGAAAATGATTGATTATTATAATGGATAAAAAGAAGTCATCGCCTAATCCATTATCTTAACTCATTTGACTCAATCATTTAGCCTCAAGAAAAAGACAAATATGCACTAATTAACTTCTTACCTTTATGCCTAGTGAAGTTATACAAAAGTGAGCCTTTTCACCAAGGTCTTTAACTTTTCAGTTACCATGTTAAACTTGGATTACTTTATAAACTTGAATTACACGTCTTTGACTGGTCTCTTTTGAAGATGTCATCACTAATTAAAACGCATTGGGTAATTATGCCAAGCGTGGGTATCGTAAGAAACGAGCAATAACGCTTCAAAATGTATAAGAATTAACCAACCCAGAGTAATTCATCAATTATTTGTTCTCAATTCATAATATAACACTTCCTCCATCTCATTATAATTATTTTGTAAGAGAATTTTTTTTTATCTCAAGATAATTGTTATTTTAGTTTTTCAATGTAACATTAATTACTTTTTTTCATTTATATTTCTTATAATATTAATAATGAACAACAAAATATGACTACAAATACTATTATAAATAATGGCTTTAACATCGTTAAGTTAACATCGGTTTTATGTAGAACAGATGTTAACCAAAACGCAGTGGCAATTTTGTAAATAACACGAGTTTATTAGCATCGATTTTTCGTAAAACCGATGTTAACACGAGTTTGTTAACATCGATTTTTAGTAAATCAATATTAACACGAGTTCATTAACATCGATTTTTAAATGACCGATGTTAACAAACTTTGATAACATTAGTTTTACCAAAAATCGATGTTACTGAAGAACATAGAGAAAACTCAACATTGGTTTTTTGAAAAACTGATGTTGAGTTTACTTCGTTAACATCAGTTTTTTTAAAAAAATCAATGTTGTGAGATCTTTTAATCATTGTCTAGCGTTGAAAACCCTGAAGTTCAATAACTTTGAAAACTCTCACTCTCATCACTCTCATTCTGATCACTCTCACTCAAACGCTTTGACACTCTGATTTGCAACCTCTCGCGACACCGTAACTCGGTCGCCGGCAACATTGGACCCTCTCGCGGCGTTGCAACGTCATTGTCGCCCTCAGCCGCGGTGCGCTACAATCTCACTGTGACTCTCGCGATTCTGCAACTGTGTTTTCACGAAAGGTTAGGTTTCTTCTCCTTTGTTCGTGTTTCTGTACTTTGTTCTCCTTCTTGCATTGCCATTGGAAGTCCTTCTTCCTTTCTCAGTCTCACATGACCCTTTATCATTTCCTTTGTCTTCACCCTCCGTGTTAGTATGACAGGAAGCAATATAAAAGAAGTGAAGCCAGGTAAGTGTTTGATATGTGTGTGTGTGTGTGTGTGTCTATATATATATATATATATATATACACACACACACACACACTGTTTACAACATATTTGATGAAATGTGCATTTGTAACTGGTTTATGAAGCAACTGATTTTGTATATTGATTCATGGATCATGAACTAGTTAATGGTTAGGATTGATTGTTGTTGGTTTATGATGCCTTTGAGGCAACACGAAGACATCTTCTGTTATTAATTAAGCTCACTAGCTAGCTCTGACTATGAGTATCTATATGTATATATGTTTGATGCATTTTCTTTCAAGTTACGGTGCATTTTCTGAAACTGGATGCAGGTGCCATTCATTAGGCATTAATTGAAACTGGATGCATTTTCAAGTTACGGTGTATGTATATGTATATATGTTTATGGGAATGATGATTGATCTAGGTGGTGATTGACCTGTTTCTTGGATTGCTGCTCTATTTTTGTACTGTGGTGACTGCGCCGAGAAACTTTATATCCATACACCCTGACTCTTAGTAGAAGAGGTAAGTAAGTTAATGCTAGGATGTTCTAACTTGTAATTGTAATGAGATGAATATGAACCGAGGAAAAATTGTCTGTGAATTAGGATGTTTTCATTCTATGTGGTGTACTTGTTTGTTGTAGAGGTGGTGAATGGTATTGTATATCATTTTGATTGGTTGAATCATTATAAATTAGCTCCTAGCTACACCAACATCTACAACAACTAAAGGTTTGACTTTTTTTATTTCTATTCTTTAATTACATATGCCAAACAATAAGAAAGAAGGTTGAAAAATTTAATCATATAATCATCACAATGAGTTCAACAAACTTGGTTTCTTCTAATTTCCACTAGATTTGATTTGTCCTAGTTTTTCCATAGTGCAGGTTTGATTTTGATTTTGATTATGATTTTTTCCCTTTTCTATGTTTATGATATGTTGTTGAGTTCAGTCCATATGGATAATATGGATTTGGGGTTTAGCTGTTCATTTTCTTTTTATTTGTGTTAAACGCATTTAGAAATGGATAAATGAACTAAAACTAAACATTAAAAAGAGATAAGATGGAGTACACAAGTGTTGCTCACCTAAGGTAGCTAACATTATTTTGTGGGATAAAATTTTATTGGTTGTTGGTCAGTGGTCATGAAGTTGTTGCTTAAGAGTTGTTAGTTAAAGATATCTGATGCTCAATGTAATTTGTAGACACTTTTTCATTTTGTTGTTTGCATTGTGATCATGACATTCATTGTTGGGCATTACACTGATCATCATCATAGGTACATTTGTTTTTCATAAAGTTTTGATGTTGTTGTTTGTTAACAATGCGTTTATTACTTGTTGACTATCATTAATGAGTATTGATTTATATGAAAGTTATGTTCATGATGAGTGAACCTTAGAATCCCGTTTGAGATTGAATACAATGATTCTTATGGACAGTTTGCATTAATCGTTGTATTGAATCTTGAATTGTCTATTTGGACAGTTTGGGAAGAGTCATATTTTTATAGTACATTCATGTGTTAAGGTTAAGTTTATTTTCTTAAATTTGATGAAATTTCGGTACAATGCATTTCCTCTTTGTTCTCTGAATGCATACTTGATTACCATTGAATTAATCTCACCACTTGCATGTCGTGTACTTGGAGACCAATGCAAAATGTTGTCGAAATTTCATCAAATTTAAGAAAAGAGACTTAACCTTAACGTATGAATGTACTATAAAAATATGTCTTCCTGAATGTGATAGGGCCACACCTTTAATGAAAAAGTGAGATTTCATGCATCAAAAAACTTTGTGAGTATCAGAGAGTTAATAATTAGATGGATTAAAGTTGAATTAACGCAGGTCCCATGAGCCCTGCGTATGAGGAAGGTGCGGAACAGTTCTTGGAATTCGCCTCTAAAAAAAGTCGATCGGATGAGGATGGAAAATATTTTTGTCCTTGTATAAACTGTTTGAATGGGAGACGACAACTACTTGACGACATACGGGAACATCTACTGTGTGATGAGATTAAAAAGAATTATACGACATGGTGAATTGACAGACATGTAGAGGGACTCCCAATCTGAACCGATTGATGTACAAATGGGAGATCGCTTAGAGGAAATGATTCGTGATCTTGGACAAGAATCTTTTTAGGAAGCACATGCCTCTATGTATGATACATTGCAAGTGGTTCGAAGAAGCCTTTGTATCTAGGGTGCAAGAAGTCTTTGACGTTGTTGTCAGTAGTGTTAAGTCTGGTTAATGTCAAGGCTAGATATGGGTGGAGTGACAAAAGCTTCACTTCACTTCTTCAGGTGGTGCATGATATGCTTCTAGAGGAAAACATGTTGCCAAAAAGTTACTGTCAGGCGAAGAAAATACTTTGTCCGATGGGTATGGAGTACTAGAAGATTCATGCATGCCTTAATGATTGCATATTGTACAAAAATGAGTTTGAAGAAATGCACAATTGCCCTAAGTTTGGGGTATCATGGTACAAAGTGAAGGATGACAATGAGTGTAGCAGTGATGAAAGCACCATGAAAGGCCCCCCAACAAAGGTTTTATGGTATCTTTTGATCATTCCAATGTTCAAGCATTTGTTTGCTAATGCAGATTACGCAAAATACCTTACATGGCATGCAGATAGGAGAAATTGCGATGGAATGCTCCGGCATCCGGCTGATTCCTCTCAGTGGAAGAAGATTAATAGTCTATATCCAGAAGTTGGCAAAGAGGCAAGGAATCTTAGGTTGACTTGCTAGTGATCGATGGAATGAATCCGTATGGCAGTTTAAGCACTCAACACAGTTCATGGCCTGTTTTTCTAGTAATTTACAACTTGCCTCCTTGATTGTACATGAAGCAAAAATACATGGTGTTTTTTATGTTGATATCGGGCCCAAGACAACCAAAAAATGTCATTGATGTTTATCTAAGTCCCTTGATTGAAGAGTTGACAAAGTTGTGGGATGAGGGGGTTACTGTGTTTGATGGGTATCGAAATGAGACATTTAAGTGGCGTGCAATGCTATTTTGTACCATTAATGACTTTCCTGCATACGGGAATTTGAGTGGATACAATGTTAAGGGCCAACATGCATGTCCTATCTGTGAAGAAGACACAACCTATGCATAACTGAAACATGGAAGAAAAACAATATACACTTGACATCGACGTTTTCTGAAAGCTTATCACCCATACCAGCGATTGGGAAAAGCTTTTAATGGAGGTCAATAGTATAATAGTATGCCGATATCATTAACTGGTCAACAGGTTCTTAAGCAGGTTGACAACATCAATACTGTATTTAGAAAGACCCAAAAGAAGTAAAAAGAAAGTAAAACTTCCATATGGAAGAAGAGGTCAATATTGTTTGATTTTCCATACTGGTCTGATCTAGATGTCAAATATTGTATTGATGTTATGCATGTCGAGAAAAATGTTTGTGATAGTGTCATCGGCATGCTTCTTAAAATTTAAGGCAAGACAAAGGATGGTTTGAATACTCGCCAAGATCTAGTTGAGATGGGTATACGTGTGCAGTTACATCCAAGGTCTGATGGTAAGAAAATATACTTGCCTCCAACTTATCATACTTTGTTCAGAAAGGAAAATATAAGTGTTTGTCAGTGTCTGCGTCATGTCAAAGTGCCATAGGGATACTCTTCAAATATTAAGAGCCTGATGTAGTTGAAGAATCTAAAGTTAGTTGGCTTAAAGTCTTATGATTGTCACATCTTGATGCAACAACTATTAGTTGTGGCGATACGAGACATTTTGCCTAAGAAAGTCAGGCATGCCATAACTTGCCTGTGTTTTTTCTTCAATGCCATATGTAGCAAAGTCATTGATCCTCTCAAGTTGGATGAGCTGGAAAACGAGGCTGCTATTATCTTGTGTTAGTTGGAGATGTATTTTTCTCCTTCGTTTTTGATATCATGGTTCACTTAATTGTTCATCTGGTGAGGGAAATTAAATGTTGTGGTCCTGTTTATTTGTGGTGGATGTACCCAGTTGAGCAATATATGAAGATCTTAAAAGGTACACAAAGAATCTACACTGTCCTGAAGCATTTATTGTTGAAAGGTACATTGTAGAAGAAGTTATTGAGTTTTGTTCTGAGTACATGGAAAAGACAAAACCTGTTGGGGTTCTGGAGTCTCAACATGATAAAAGAGAGGGAGGTAAGGGTTCAAGAGGACTGTATGTTATCACTCCAAGTCTAGAAGAATTGCAACAAGCTCATTTGTATATACTGAATAACAGTAATGAAGTTTTGTTGTACATAGTTCATCATGAAGCTTTAGTCAAGGAAAGTAACCCAAAAATGTCCAAGAATAAGGTCTTGAAAGAGCACAACAAGACTTTTGTAAATTGGTTTAAAGATACAATCTTTGGTGAGGATAATGCTTCTGCAATGTTAAGGAAGTTACCAGATGGGCCTAAAATAAATATTATAACTTGGCAAGGATACGATATCAACAAGTATTTATTCTACACGAAATCACAAGACGACAAGAGTACGCTACAAAACAGTAGTGTAAGTCTAAGGGTTGAATCTCAACACTTTGCTATTGTACATAATGACAAACCCCGTGTAGCTTCCATGCCTTACTTTGGGTCATTGAAGAAATCTGGGAGGTTAATTATGTAAAATTCAGTGTATGTGTTTTCAATTGTAAGTGGGTTGATAATAATATGGGTGTGCGAATCAATGATTTCGGATTCACACACACACACACATGCTTTAAGTTCCCTAATGGTGTTTGACATCTTCTTATGTCTTCTGGTGTTGTTTTTGTTATTCTTTCATTTGTTGTTCAATTCTTTCATTTGATTGTGAGATTTGTTCAGCCACCCACTCTGGAGCAATGGTCCAAGATGACCTACAAGATGCTCGTTTCACTTGTTAGATGACCTACAACATTCATGTACAAATCTATAATGATGACATAAAATTAATTTTATAAAATCATTATTCTTTTATATCTATTTTTTTTCTAGGTTTATGTAAAATAACTTAAGATGACTATTATTTTGAGACGGATGAGATATATATTAGATATGATTAGTCTTTAAAACTACTTTATAAATTGACTAAATCTTTATATATAAAAAAGGAGAAATAAGAGTAATTATGTAATTTCAATTTTCTCACTTATTTTAAGACTAAAATAATAATTATATATAATTTTTTTATCTTAAAAATAAAATATTTTTCTGCTCATAATTTTAAGGCTAAAAAAGTAATTTTAATTTTCTCAGCTCATAATTTTAAGGCTAAAAAAGTAATTTTAATTTTCTCAGCTCATAATTTTTTTAATTGCCCTAATGTAATGCGTCATTTATATGTAATAAATTTTGTCATCAATATGAATAAAAAAAAAGACTTATTATTATCAAATTCTTGGCAAATCAATTACTGTAAATCTAACATTGGTTAAAATCAAATAATTTTGTCATCAAATAAGTTTCTTAACTGAAAGTTGTATTTCACGAAAGTTTTTAAACCAAAGATTTGGTATATGTAATTTTATTTAAACATACCAAAATATATAGTGTTATATTGAAATAAATATGATAAAAAAATAGTTTTAGTTTTTTAATGAGAATATTAAATTAATTTAATAATAATTACCAACTAAATCATTTTCGAAAAATTTAAGGCAAATCTTTGGTAGGAAATTAAGAGACGCATATTGGAAGGAAGCAGAGAATTTTTTTCATAGGTAAAATATTTTCTGATTTTATACTTTTTAATGAGATTCGAATTGTTTATATAAATCTATAAATTGGTTTAAATCTAATTTCTGAACAAAAGGTTTTAAACTCTATATTTGTGAAAATTGTAAATTTATTTAAACTAAATAATATAGCATGATATCAAAATAAATATAATAGATTTGTTAAATCATATTTTTTTTTTATTTGTGAACAAAAGGTTTTATAATTGTAAGACTAAAAAATATTAAACTTGTGATGTTACAAACAACAAAAAGAAACACAGGTCATTAATAAATGTGAAAAATAGAATTAGAATATACCTTCAACCATTGTTATGAAAGAACTGTTTTGTTTTGATTCTTTCAAACTCTCACTCTCTGTATGCATGGTGTATCACACAAAAAATGAAAGATATGAGCTTAAGGACCAAACACATGTGCTATATATAGGTATTTTACAGTCAAGAATGCATTTAGTAACCATTACCACCCCTTGATGTCATTCAATTTTTTGGCCTTTCAACTCCAAAACTGATGGAGCACTTTAGCCAAAGATGACCTTCCAAGTCCAAAACGTTCAGACCACTAATAAGGAGTTAATCATAACTTTTAATAAAAAAAACTTATTACATTCTCCCACTTGGTCCAATGTTTTGACTTATTGACTAAGATAAGTCAATGCACAATTTCCTTAAGAAATGAACATGTGAATCATAGCGACAATTCCTCTTATAACGAGTAATATCTTCCATGTATTACGACATGCTCAATTTCCCAAGTAGTATACTCAATGTGGTAATAAAACTTAATGAATAAACCCAATGTTTATTCTTGGTCCAAAACATAAATTTTCTCAAATAAATCAATGTGCACTTGAGTATGAGAAAATATCACAATATAAGAGTTTCAACTCTAACATGTATGTATACAATCATAAAGTGGAACCAAGTCTCATTCTCTCTACATGATCCTTGAACTTAAACGGTGGCATGCCCTTAACCAAAGGATCAACAATCATCAGCTCGGTGCTTATATGCTCAATGACCATTTTCTTGTCTTTTACTCTTTCTCTAATGGCTAAGTACTTAATGTAGATATCCTTACTTCGACTTCCACTTTTGTTATTCTTAGTCATAAAGACAACAATTGAGTTATCGCAGAAAATTCTCAAAGGCTTTGAAATAGTATCCACTATCTTCAACCCAAAAATGAAACTCTTAAGCCATACACCATGTGATGTAGCCTCAAAGCAAGAGCCAAACTCATCTTCTATGGTAGAAGTAGCAGTCAAAGTCTGTTTAACACTCTTCCACGAAATAGCTCCACCATCCATCATGAAAATGTACCCAGATGTTGATTTGTGAGAATCAACACAGTCAGCAAAGTCTGAGTCTAAATAACCATTTACATCTACATTGTCCATCTGTCTAAACATAAGCATGTAATCTTTGGTCCCTTGAAGGTATCTCATCACTTTCTTTGTAGCTCTCTAGTGGTCAATAGCTGGATTACTCTAATATCTTCCTAACATTACAACTGCAAAAGTAATGTCAAACCTTGTTCATACTTGAGCATACATAAGGCTTCCAACAACTAAAGCATAAGGAATGTTTTTCATATGTTCCCTCTCAAAGTCATTCTTTGGGCATTGGTTCAAATTAAACCTATCACCCTTCACAATAGAAGCGACACTTGGTGAACAATCTTTCATCTGAAATCTCTCTAAAATTTTGTTAATATAGGTTTCCTATAATAGACCAAAAAAATACCTCAAGGTTTATCTCTATGAATCTTAATGCCAATGACATAAGATGCATCACCCATATCCTTCATGTTAAAATTGTTAGAGAGAAATTGTTTCACCTTTATGTAGTAAACCTCGATCATTGGCTGTAAGTAAAATATCATCTACATATAAAATAAGAAAACATATTTTACTCCCACTGACCTTGTGGTATATGCATTAATCCATGGGGTTTTCATCAAAACCAAATGAAGAAATTATCCCATTAAACTTAAGGTACCACTGGTGGGAGGCTTGTTTTAAACCATATATAGATTTCTTAAGCTTGTAAACCAAATGCTCACCATCGCTAAAGGAGAAGCCTTCAGGTTGTTTCATATAAGCCTTTTCCTCTAAATCACCATTAACAAAGGTTTTTTTTCACATTCATTTGATGAAACTCAAGGTCAAAATGAGCAACTAATGCCAATATAATACGAAGAGAATCTTTATTAGATATAGGAGAAAAAGTCTTTGGGTAATCGATTTCTTCGTTTTGAGTAAATCCCTTAGCAGCGAGTCTTGCCTTGTATCTTTCAATGTTTCCTAATGAATCCTTTTTGGTCTTAAAGACCCATTTACAGCCAATGGCCTTTTCCCTATTAGACAACTTTACAAGGTTTCAAACTCCATTACTCTGCATGGAATTCATCTCATCCTTCATGGCATCATACCATAAATTTGACTCTTTACAACTCATGGCTTGATCAAAAGTTTTGGGATCATTTTCAGCTTCAATATTATAGTTGGATTCTTGCTAATATACAATATAATCACTAGGAATATCTGATTTTCTTACTCTAGTAGATCTCCTTAATTCTGCATCAATATTTTCTTGTGGATCATGTTATTTAGCTAGTTGTTCATCATTTTCAAGAATTTGATGATCAATTTGATCTACTGGATTATCAGCAACAGGTTGTGGAATGTCAGTCATTGGTTGTTCATCATCCCTTTGAACTTGAGGGGTATGAATTACAACCAATCTTTGACTTAATATGGAAGGCTGAGACTTTATATGATCAATTTCAGAACCTAGGCCCCTTAATTGATCACTCCCACTAATCAAGTCATTTTCAAGAAACTTGACATTTCTTGATTCCACAATCCTAATAATATGATATGGACAATAAAATCTATAACCTTTAGAATTTTCGGCATATCCAATGAATTACCCACTAATAGTCCTTTAGTCAAGTTTCTTCTCTTGTGGGTTATATATCCTTACCTTAGACAGACAACCCCAAATGTGCATATGTTTCAAACTCGGTTTCCAACCTTTTAACAACTCAAAAGTTGTCTTTGGAACAGTCTTGGTTGGAACACAATTTAATATATACTGTTAGTGCTTAGCTCTACTGAGCTTTAAAAGATTGGCTAAGATTTTGTTAAAACATAAGCACTTAGACAATAAAGGAAAGCTGGAGTTGCTGCACATGATGTCCAACGTTATGTCAAGGAATAAGATCGGGCTGCACAATGCACAAGGCAAGATAAAATGTCAAGTGAAGAATTGAAGCTGCAAGATCCACGATGTCGGATACAATGTCCAGGACATCCTGCCCGAAAATACTGGAGTTGCTGCACAATGCACAATGCAGGATCCACGATGTCGGATACAATGTCCAGGACATCCTGCCCGAAAATACTGGACACATAAATCTGTTATATCTTTAACAGATTATTGTGCAGTTAGCAACAGATTAGACGATCTATCTTTAGGAACGAATTAAAAGATAATTAAAGTTCGAATTACAAACTAGAAGAGTTCGTTCAGGGATTAAAGATTAAAGATAAAAACTAAAAGATCAAACTGTATCTTTTAGATCTTTAAGTGCAGATTTTTTCAGAAGAATGATAGATCTCATCCAGCACAAGTGGTTGCAGTCCAGATACGCACACTGCTATATAAACATGTAGGCTGCACGGGTTTGATCACCAAGTCCGGGATTGAAGAGTTATTTTGTGAGTTTTGGGACTTGAGTGTTTTGTGAGCCACCTTGATGTTACTCTAACATCAAGTGTCGGACCTGAGTGTGTAGAGTTGATCTCTAGTGTGTAGAGTTGATCTCTTTTGTTCAGAGAGCAATCTCTGGTGTGTATTTGATTTAATTGTAAACACGGGAGAGTGATTGAGAGGGAGTGAGAGGGGTTCTCATATCTAAGAGTGGCTCTTAGGTAGAGATTGCACGGGTAGTGGTTAGGTGAGAAGGTTGTAAACAGTGGCTGTTAGATCTTCGAACTAACACTATTTTAGTGGATTTCCTCCCTGGCTTGGTAGCCCCCAGATGTAGGTGACGTTGCACCGAACTGGGTTAACAATTCTCGTGTGTTATTTACTTGTTTAATCTGTTCATACTCTCAAATATAATCTGCATGTTCTGAAGCGTGATGTCGTGACATCCGGTACGACATCTGGCATTGGTATCAGAATTTCAATTGGTATCAGAGCGGGCACTCGAAATCACTGAGTGAGATCTAGGGAGATAAATTCTGATGAACATGGTGAAAGAAGGAGGACCAGTGAACAGACCACCAATTCTGGATGGAACCAACTATGAATACTGGAAAGCAAGGATGGTGGCCTTCCTCAAATCACTGGATAGCAGAACCTGGAAAGCTGTCATCAAAGGCTGGGAACATCCCAAGATGCTGGACACAGAAGGAAAGCCCACTGATGGATTGAAGCCAGAAGAAGACTGGACTAAAGAAGAAGACGAATTGGCACTTGGAAACTCCAAAGCTTTGAATGCTCTATTCAATGGAGTTGACAAGAATATCTTCAGACTGATAAACACATGCACAGTGGCCAAGGATGCATGGGAGATCCTGAAAACCACTCATGAAGGAACCTCCAAAGTGAAGATGTCCAGATTGCAACTATTGGCCACAAAATTCGAAAATCTGAAGATGAAGGAGGAAGAGTGTATTCATGACTTCCACATGAACATTCTTGAAATTGCCAATGCTTGCACTGCCTTGGGAGAAAGAATGACTGATGAAAAGCTGGTGAGAAAGATCCTCAGATCCTTGCCTAAGAGATTTGACATGAAAGTCACTGCAATAGAGGAGGCCCAAGACATTTGCAACATGAGAGTAGATGAACTCATTGGTTCCCTTCAAACCTTTGAGCTAGGACTCTCGGATAGGACTGAAAAGAAGAGCAAGAATCTGGCGTTCGTGTCCAATGATGAAGGAGAAGAAGATGAGTATGACCTGGATACAGATGAAGGTCTGACTAACGCAGTTGTGCTCCTTGGAAAACAGTTCAACAAAGTGATGAACAGAATGGACAGGAGGCAGAAACCACATGTCCGGAACATCCCTTTCGACATCAGGAAAGGTAGTGAATACCAGAAAAGGTCAGATGAAAAGCCCAGTCACAGCAAAGGAGTTCAATGCCATGGGTGTGAAGGCTATGGACACATCAAAGCTGAATGTCCCACTCATCTCAAGAAGCAGAGGAAAGGACTTTCTGTATGTCGGTCTGATGATACAGAGAGTGAACAAGAAAGTGACTCTGACAGAGATGTGAATGCACTCACTGGGAGATTTGAATCTGCTGAAGATTCAAGTGATACAGACAGTGAAATCACTTTTGATGAGCTTGCTACATCCTATAGAGAACTATGCATCAAAAGTGAGAAGATTCTTCAGCAAGAAGCACAACTGAAGAAGGTCATTGCAAATCTGGAGGCTGAGAAGGAGGCACATGAAGAGGAAATCTCTGAACTTAAAGGAGAAATTGGCTTTCTGAACTCTAAACTGGAAAACATGACAAAGTCAATAAAGATGCTGAATAAAGGCTCAGATTTGCTTGATAAGGTGCTACAGCTTGGGAAGAATGTTGGAAACCAGAGAGGACTTGGATTTAATCATAAGTCTGCTGGCAGAACAACCATGACAGAATTTGTTCCTGCCAAAAACAACACTGGAGCCACGATGTCACAACATCGGTCTCGACATCATGGAACGCAGCAGAAAAGGAGCAAAAGAAAGAATTGGAGGTGTCACTACTGTGGCAAGTATGGTCACATAAAGCCCTTTTGCTATCATTTACATGGCCATCCACATCATGGAACTCAAAGTAGCAGCAGTGGAAGAAAGATGATGTGGGTTCCAAGACACAAGACTGTTAGTCTTGTTGTTCATACTTCACTTAGAGCATCAGCTAAGGAAGATTGGTACCTAGATAGCGGCTGTTCCAGACACATGACAGGAGTTAAAGAATTCCTGGTGAACATTGAACCTTGCTCCACTAGCTATGTGACATTTGGAGATGGCTCTAAAGGAAAGATCACTGGAATGGGAAAGCTAGTCCATGAAGGACTTCCTAGTCTGAACAAAGTACTGCTGGTGAAGGGACTGACTGCGAACTTGATCAGCATCAGTCAGTTGTGTGACGAAGGATTCAATGTAAACTTCACAAAGTCAGAATGCCTGGTGACAAATGAGAAGAGTGAAATTCTAATGAAGGGCAGCAGATCAAAGGACAACTGTTACCTATGGACACCTCAAGAAACCAGTCACTCCTCCACATGTCTATTCTCCAAAGAAGATGAAGTCAAAATATGGCATCAAAGATTTGGACATCTGCACTTAAGAGGCATGAAGAAAATCATTGACAAAGGTGCTGTTAGAGGCATTCCCAATCTGAAAATAGAAGAAGGCAGAATCTGTGGTGAATGTCAGATTGGAAAGCAAGTCAAGATGTCCCACCAGAAGCTTCAACATCAGACCACTTCCAGGGTGCTGGAACTACTTCACATGGACTTGATGGGGCCTATGCAAGTTGAAAGCCTTGGAGGAAAGAGGTATGCCTATGTTGTTGTGGATGATTTCTCCAGATTTACCTGGGTCAACTTTATCAGAGAAAAATCAGACACCTTTGAAGTATTCAAGGAGTTGAGTCTAAGACTTCAAAGAGAAAAAGACTGTGTCATCAAGAGAATCAGGAGTGACCATGGCAGAGAGTTTGAAAACAGCAAGTTTACTGAATTCTGCACATCTGAAGGCATCACTCATGAGTTCTCTGCAGCCATTACACCACAACAAAATGGCATAGTTGAAAGGAAAAACAGGACCTTGCAAGAAGCTGCTAGGGTCATGCTCCATGCCAAAGAACTTCCCTATAATCTCTGGGCTGAAGCCATGAACACAGCATGCTACATCCACAACAGAGTCACACTTAGAAGAGGGACTCCAACCACACTGTATGAAATCTGGAAAGGGAGGAAGCCAACTGTCAAGCACTTCCACATCTTTGGAAGTCCATGTTACATTTTGGCAGATAGAGAGCAAAGGAGAAAGATGGATCCCAAGAGTGATGCAGGAATATTCCTGGGATACTCTACAAACAGCAGAGCATATAGAGTATTCAATTCCAAAACCAGAACTGTGATGGAATCCATCAATGTGGTTGTTGATGATCTAACTCCAGCAAGAAAGAAGGATGTCGAAGAAGATGTCAGAACATCGGGAGACAATGTAGCAGATACAGCTAAAAGTGCAGAAAATGCAGAAAACTCTGATTCTGCTACAGATGAACCAAACATCAACCAACCTGACAAGAGACCCTCCATTAGAATCCAGAAGATGCACCCCAAGGAGCTGATTATAGGAGATCCAAACAGATGGGTCACTACAAGATCAAGGGAGATTGAGATTGTCTCCAATTCATGCTTTGTCTCCAAAATTGAGCCCAAGAATGTGAAAGAGGCACTGACTGATGAGTTCTGGATCAATGCTATGCAAGAAGAATTGGAGCAATTCAAAAGGAATGAAGTTTGGGAGCTAGTTCCTAGACCCGAGGGCACTAATGTGATTGGCACCAAGTGGATCTTCAAGAACAAAACCAATGAAGAAGGTGTTATAACCAGAAACAAGGCCAGACTTGTTGCTCAAGGCTACACTCAGATTGAAGGTGTAGACTTTGATGAAACTTTCGCCCCTGTTGCTAGACTTGAGTCCATCAGATTGTTACTTGGTGTAGCTTGCATTCTCAAATTCAAGCTGTACCAGATGGATGTGAAGAGCGCGTTTCTGAATGGATACCTGAATGAAGAAGCCTATGTGGAGCAGCCAAAGGGATTTGTAGATCCAACTCATCCAGATCATGTATACAGGCTCAAGAAGGCTCTCTATGGATTGAAGCAAGCTCCAAGAGCTTGGTATGAAAGGCTAACAGAGTTCCTTACTCAGCAAGGGTATAGGAAGGGAGGAATTGACAAGACTCTCTTTGTCAAACAAGATGCTGAAAACTTGATGATAGCACAGATATATGTTGATGACATTGTGTTTGGAGGGATGTCGAATGAGATGCTTCGACATTTTGTCCAACAGATGCAATCTGAATTTGAGATGAGTCTTGTTGGAGAGCTGACATATTTTCTGGGACTCCAAGTGAAGCAGATGGAAGACTCCATATTCCTCTCACAGAGCAAGTATGCAAAGAACATTGTCAAGAAGTTTGGGATGGAAAATGCCAGCCATAAAAGAACACCTGCACCTACTCACTTGAAGCTGTCAAAGGATGAAGCTGGCACCAGTGTTGATCAAAGTCTGTACAGAAGCATGATTGGGAGCTTACTATATTTAACAGCTAGCAGACCTGACATCACCTATGCAGTAGGTGTTTGTGCAAGATATCAAGCCAATCCCAAGATAAGTCACTTGAATCAAGTAAAGAGAATTCTGAAATATGTTAATGGCACCAGTGACTATGGGATCATGTACTGTCATTGTTCAGGTTCAATGCTGGTTGGGTATTGTGATGCTGATTGGGCTGGAAGTGCAGATGACAGAAAAAACACTTCTGGTGGATGTTTCTATTTGGGAAACAATCTTATTTCATGGTTCAGCAAGAAGCAAAACTGTGTGTCCCTATCTACTGCTGAAGCAGAGTATATTGCAGCAGGAAGCAGCTGTTCACAACTGGTTTGGATGAAGCAGATGCTGAAGGAGTACAATGTCGAACAAGATGTCATGACATTGTACTGTGACAACATGAGTGCTATTAATATTTCTAAAAATCCTGTTCAACACAGCAGAATCAAGCACATTGACATTAGACATCACTATATTAGAGAGCTTGTTGATGATAAAGTTATCACACTGGAGCATGTTGACACTGAGGAACAAATAGCAGATATTTTCACAAAGGCATTGGATGCAAAACAGTTTGAAAAACTGAGGGGCAAGCTGGGCATTTGTCTGCTAGAGGAATTATAGCAGCTACTACTATCTGAACGTGCTCAAACGTCTCACTTAACATTAATAGCACGTTCACTACTGAGCCAAAACAAATTCGACCGTTGCTTCACACGTCTCTCTACATTCCTCATTCAAACTTATATTTTCGTGGTAATCTCGTTTTCAGCATTCCCCAACAGCTCTCAGAGATTTACGAAATCATTCCAAAGGCTCTGCACGTCCATGGCTACCTCACCAAAAGAAACTTCAGCTCCTGGTTCACCCTCTGTACCATCATCTCCATCATCCACCAAAGCACCATCAAACCAGGAACAACCTGAATTCCATATCCAACCCATACAGATGATTCCTGGTCAAGCCCCTGTTCCTGAAAAACTGGTTCCCAAACGACAACAGGGTGTGAAGATTTCTGAAAACCCTAGCCTTGCAACAAGTCCTAGGGAAGTAGACACAGAGATGGATAAGAAGATCCGCAGTATCGTGAGTAACATTCTGAAAAATGCTTCTGTCCCAGATGCTGATGAAGATGTTCCAACATCTTCCACTCCTAATGTTTCTGTTCCTGATGCTGAGAAAGATGTTCCAACATCTTCCACCCCAAATGCTGAAGTCCTCTCTTCACCCAGTAAAGAGGACTCAACAGAGGAAGATGATCAAGCCACAGAGGAGACCCCTGCACCACGGGCACCAGAACCTGCTCCAGGTGACCTCATTGACCTAGAAGAAGTAGAATCTGATGAGGAACCCATTGCCAACAAGTTGGCACCTGGCATTGCAGAGAGATTACAAAGCCGAAAAGGTAAAACCCCCATTAAGAGGTCTGGACGAATCAAGACTATGGCACAGAAGAAGAGCACTCCAATCACTCCTACCACATCCAGAAGGAGCAAAGTTGCAATCCCTTCCAAGAAGAGGAAAGAAATTTCCTCATCTGATTCTGATGATGATGTCGAACTAGATGTTCCCGACATCAAGAGGACCAAGACATCAGGGAAAAAGGTGCCTGGAAATGTCCCTGATGCACCATTGGACAACATCTCATTCCACTCCATTGGCAATGCTGAAAGGTGGAAATTTGTGTATCAACGCAGACTTGCCGTAGAAAGAGAACTGGGAAGAGATGCCTTGGATTGCAAGGAGATCATGGACCTCATCACGGCTGCTGGACTGCTGAAGACTGTCACCAAGTTGGGAGATTGCTATGAAAGTCTAGTCAGGGAATTCATTGTCAACATTCCATCTGACATAACAAACAGAAAGAGTGATGAGTATCAAAAAGTGTTTGTCAGAGGAAAATGTGTTAGATTCTCCCCTGCTGTAATCAACAAATACCTGGGCAGACCAACAGATGGAGTGGTGGATATTGCTGTCTCTGAGCATCAAATTGCCAAGGAAATCACTGCCAAACAGGTCCAACATTGGCCAAAGAAAGGGAAGCTTTCTGCAGGGAAGCTAAGTGTGAAGTATGCAATCCTGCACAGGATTGGCGCTGCAAACTGGGTACCCACCAATCATACTTCCACTGTTGCCACAGGTTTGGGTAAATTTCTGTATGCTGTTGGAACCAAGTCCAAATTTAATTTTGGAAACTATATTTTTGATCAAACTGTTAAGCATTCAGAATCTTTTGCTGTCAAATTACCCATTGCCTTCCCAACTGTATTATGTGGCATTATGTTGAGTCAACATCCCAATATTTTAAACTACACTGACTCTGTGATGAAGAGAGAATCTCCTCTATCCCTGCATTACAAACTGTTTGAGGGGACACATGTCCCAGACATTGTCTCGACATCAGGGAAAGCTGCTGCTTCAGGTGCTGTGTCCAAGGATGCTTTGATTGCTGAACTCAAGGACACATGCAAGGTGCTGGAAGCAACCATCAAAGCCACCACAGAGAAGAAAATGGAGCTGGAACGGCTGATCAAAAGACTCTCAGAAAGTGGCATTGATGATGGTGAAGCAGCTGAGGAAGAAGAAGAAGCAGCTGAGGAAGAAGAAGAAGCAGCTGAGGAAGAGGAAGATGCAGCAGAGGATACTGAATCAGATGATGATGATTCTGAAGCCACCCCATGACCATCAGACCTTTATTTTTGTTTTTACTAGCTATAGGGACATGTCCCTTTGAACAATTGATTTGCTATTGGTCTGTAATATTTGCACCTTAAGTTCATGCATTCTACTTTTGTCAAATTCTGTCTAAAAAGGGGGAGTAATAGTATTATGTATTATGCATGATTTATGATTTTGAGTCGTAGGATACTATGTATGCAATAGTAGTATTATGCATAATTGATACGATGTATGCATGATTCATGATCTTGAGGGGGAGTTGTATGGATATGATTTTGAGGGGGAGACTGCTGCTGCTGATGATGACTGATGTAAGCTACTGTAACTACTAGTAGCTGATAGAAGATGCTGCAGTAAGAGCATGGAGACAGGGGGAGCAGAAGCAGAAAGCTGATGTCACGTGAGATGTCTTGACATCCTGGAAACAACTTGCAACTTGCAGAATTTCCGCTGTGCTTGATTACTCTGATAATGAAAGTTGCTGATCCCACTTGCATAACTGCTCGTACCTGCTCAGAAAGTGTCTAAGTATGTTTTAGACAAAATTTGCCAAAGGGGGAGATTGTTAGTGCTTAGCTCTACTGAGCTTTAAAAGATTGGCTAAGATTTTGTTAAAACATAAGCACTTAGACAATAAAGGAAAGCTGGAGTTGCTGCACATGATGTCCAACGTTATGTCAAGGAATAAGATCGGGCTGCACAATGCACAAGGCAAGATAAAATGTCAAGTGAAGAATTGAAGCTGCAAGATCCACGATGTCGGATACAATGTCCAGGACATCCTGCCCGAAAATACTGGAGTTGCTGCACAATGCACAATGCAGGATCCACGATGTCGGATACAATGTCCAGGACATCCTGCCCGAAAATACTGGACACATAAATCTGTTATATCTTTAACAGATTATTGTGCAGTTAGCAACAGATTAGACGATCTATCTTTAGGAACGAATTAAAAGATAATTAAAGTTCGAATTACAAACTAGAAGAGTTCGTTCAGGGATTAAAGATTAAAGATAAAAACTAAAAGATCAAACTGTATCTTTTAGATCTTTAAGTGCAGATTTTTTCAGAAGAATGATAGATCTCATCCAGCACAAGTGGTTGCAGTCCAGATACGCACACTGCTATATAAACATGAAGGCTGCACGGGTTTGATCACCAAGTCCGGGATTGAAGAGTTATTTTGTGAGTTTTGGGACTTGAGTGTTTTGTGAGCCACCTTGATGTTACTCTAACATCAAGTGTCGGACCTGAGTGTGTAGAGTTGATCTCTAGTGTGTAGAGTTGATCTCTTTTGTTCAGAGAGCAATCTCTGGTGTGTATTTGATTTAATTGTAAACACGGGAGAGTGATTGAGAGGGAGTGAGAGGGGTTCTCATATCTAAGAGTGGCTCTTAGGTAGAGATTGCACGGGTAGTGGTTAGGTGAGAAGGTTGTAAACAGTGGCTGTTAGATCTTCGAACTAACACTATTTTAGTGGATTTCCTCCCTGGCTTGGTAGCCCCCAGATGTAGGTGACGTTGCACCGAACTGGGTTAACAATTCTCGTGTGTTATTTACTTGTTTAATATGTTCATACTCTCAAATATAATCTGCATGTTCTGAAGCGTGATGTCGTGACATCCGGTACGACATCTGGCATTGGTATCAGAATTTCATATACATTTTCATCTATAGTGCTTCAGCCCACAAGGATTTAGGAAGATTGAAGTTGCTAAGCATATTATGTACCATGTCTAATAATGTTTGGTTCCTTCTTTCAGCAACACCACTCTGAATTAGAGAATCAGGCATAGTTTATTGGGCAACAATCCTATGTTCTTGAAGGAACTTTGCAAAGGGACCAGGTGTTTGTCTATTCTAAGTATATCTGCCATAATATTATCCACCTCTATCTGATCTCACTATTTCTATTTGCTTGCCACATTGGTTCTCAACTTCAGCCTTAAAGACTTTGAAGGCATCCAATGTTTCATTTTTGTTATGAAGCAAATAAACATTCATATATAATAAATAATCATCTATAAAGGTGATAAAATATTTTTGACCACGTGCATCCATATCTGGACAACAAATATCAGTATGAATTATTTCTAATATGCTTGAACTCCTATTATGCATTTCTTAGACATGTTGGTCTGCTTACCCTTAATGCAGTCCACACAAGTCTTAAAGTCAACAAAATTTGGAGTATTGAGTATCCCGTCTTTCTCTAACCTTTTAATTCTCTCAATGGAGATATGTCCTAATCTTCGGTGCCATAACATAGAGAAATTCTCATTAATATTACACCTTTTAATACCAGTTTGAACATGCATAGAACTATAAGTGGCATCATTTTGTAAACCAAGAAGATAAATACCATTAGACAAGATACCATTCCCAACACATTCAGAATTATAAAATAACTCGAATGATGTGTCTTTAAAATTAAAGGAATATCCAAAAGGTACAAGTCTAGAAACAAAAATCAAGTTTCAAGAAAAACTTGGCACATAAAAAGTCCTTTCTAATTTCAAAATAAAGCCACTACTTAAAGTTAAAATGCAAGTTCCAATAGCCTCCACATACATGTGAGCCTAGCTTATTGCCAGATAAAATGTTTTGCTCATTTCCCACTAGTTTCCTTAGGTTTTGCATACCCTGTAAAGAATTTGCAATATGGATTATAGATCCAAAATCAATCCACTAGGTTTTAATATTAACACTAGCCATATTAGATTCATAAGATACTAATGACATTGATTTACCTTTCTTCTCAAGTCATTTCTGGAATCTGGGACAATTCTTCTTCATGTGCCTCTTCTTCTTATAGAAGAAAAACTTTGCCACCTTCTTAATGTCAGCTTGAGGTGATATTCTACAATTCCCCTTCTGATTAGCTTGAGACTTACTAGTTTTTGTTCATCCCACAAACAATTGCCAGCAATGCACTCTTACCCATCTTCATTACAAGCCCTTCTTCTTCCTGAATACACATGGTTATTAATTCATTGATAGACCATTTGTCCTTATGTGTGTTGTAGGAAATCTTAAACGACCCATATTCCAGTGGAAGGGTGTTCAGAATGAAGTGCACCAGGAAGGACTCAAACATATCAACCTCCAGTTTCTTAAGTTGAGCTGAAATATCTCGCATTTGCATTATGTACTCACGCACACCTTTCACATTGGTGAGCTGGAGAGTGGAAAACTTCATGATTAGGGTGCTTGCTAAAGCCTTATCTAAAGTGATGAATTGGTCATCAATAGCCTCAAGCAAGTTTTAGACCTTTTCATGTTGGTCGACAGAACCACGTATCCTAGTCAAGATTTTGGTCTTAATGAACATCACACTGAGCCGGTTGGATTGCTCCCACTGCTTATATAGCGCAACAGCAGCTGAGCTACTTTCATCAGTTATTGCAGGTGGTTTGTCTTTCCTTGTAGCATAGTCTATGTCCATCCACTCCAATTGTAGAAGAATTCTCTCCTTCCATATCTTATAGTTATCTCCTTTGAGTTAGGGAACATCACATTGAATATCAGAAAAACTAATAAAAAATCCAAAGGCTTCTGTCAAAATGTGAGGCTTATTAATCTTAATTGTATGTTTTACCAATGTAAACATACTAGAAAATTTAATCTTGTGACATAAAAATTGTTTGTGGGTTAAATTTTCAATTAAGATACAATTAGACTTTACGATAGAATAATCAAATTACATACTTAAATTCATGCTTTACGGGTACAACATGAAAATAATTTGATTTTCTACCACAAATATTTACTTTATGATAAAACTGTCAAATCATACATCACCTCGTGATCCTTGTGGGTAAACCATGAAAAGTAATATGACATTTTATCCTAATTAATTATACAAATATAATAAAAATTCTTGTGGGATAAAATTCATTATATAAAATATAATTAATCACAATATTATGTCTAATTCCTTATGTGTATGTGTGTGTAAACGCCCCAGTGGCTCATGTGATATCCAGTAAATTGTAGGTCACTGGTTCAAGACCCATACCCATATACATACCCAATCGGTTCTCACTCATTCAGGCACCGTCTTACACGAATCAAAAGCCAAAAAACAAAGAAATCAACCAAAATAAGTTTTCTAATCTTATTTCAAATAAACGAGGCTCTAAACACCAAAAATGAAATTAGATTGGAACAATATCAAAAACCAAAAATGGAGAAGGCAGAGGAAATTGCAGCTCTGATACCAAATGTAAGACTAAAATATTAAACATGTGATGTTACATACAACAAGACGAAACAAAAGTCATTAATAAATACGAAAAACATAGTCATAATATACCTTCAATCATTTTGGTTCTTCCAAGCTCTCACTCTCTCTGCAGATGATGTATCAGACAAAAAATGAAAGATATGAGCTCAAGAACCAAACACATATGTTATATATAGGCATTTTACCATCAAGAATGCATTTAGCAGCCATTACCGCCCATTGATGCCATTCAATTGTTTTGGCCTTTCAACTCCAAAATTGATGGAACACTTCAATAAAAAATGACCTTCCAAATGCAAAATGTAGAGACCACTAATAAGGAGTTAATCACAACTTATAATAATACAAACTTATTACAATAACTCCATATTTTCTAATAATAGCATCAATTTATTTTATAAAAGATATTTAAAAATAAATCTGATTTTATTTTACGTATAGTAATATAACTATTAGATATGTGCTATGGTGAAAAAAAACTAAAATTTTTAGTTTATTTTATATTCCTATCTAAATTAAGGATTTAAAATTAGGATTGAGAAATAAAGAGCAATGCAAGTGAAAAGCTTTTGATGAAAAAGAAAAGAGAGAATTTTGTGTGCATGAGGAGCGGTCAGTAGTTGGTCAATTCTAAGCTGCTAAAAAAATATTGAAATTCCATTTTTGATTTGATTTTTGCTTAAAAATGAAAAAATAATTTAAAAATTATTAAATAACCTTTCAAAGAGTTTTATACTAATGATAAGTAAGATGATGATTTCAAAACTATATAGAACAAAACCAAAATTGAAATGTTTTAGTATCCAGAGTTTATAGAAAGAATATGAATAACATGCTCTTTGTTACTTTGGTTTAGTTTCAATCATTTTTCATAGTTGTACATAAAATAGATGAATAAATAATTTGATTCATACTTAAGTTTGAGTTGCATCATGTCACTCTATGTTTCACAAGTTTGTAATTTGATTCTTTATAGACAGTTAATAGAAAAATATTTTTTTATAGTTTTTAAATAAAAGAAAAATATATAAAAAATTAAGAAAAAAGAAATAGTTTTCGTATAAAATTTTCATCTATTGTTATAAATTAGCAAGTGACCAAATTTGAAAATTTGTGCAACATGAGCATCCAACAGTTGGTCAATTGTGAACCTTTAAAGAATTTTGGAATTACAATCTTGATTTAATTTTTACTTAAAATAAAATTTTGATTTTATCTATTGTTTAATAATATTATCTAACAAATATTTTTCAAAACATTAGTATTATCTATTAAGATATGATTGAACCAAAACAAATTCGTTGAGATATATTTTTAAAACTTTTAATTTGAAATTCAACTTTTTCAAAAACAATTATACATTTTTATATAATTAATTGTACTTTTTTAATCTTATTTATATTCAATTAGTTAAATATTTCTTTTAAATTTATGTATATTTCTAATCTTCCTTTTTAGTTAATATTTAAGTCTTATCTAAATTAAAATATTAATGTAATATTTTATATAAGTGAAATAATAAAGAAATATATTTAATCCTTGCAAAGTATTATCTAAAAATAATAATTGTGAAAAATAATTTGAAATATTTAATCCTGCCTAGGGTAGCTTTGCTATTCTTAGCCGGTCCCAAGCCCGGATAAAAGGAGAGGGTTGTGTTAGGCTTTCGACAGCCAACGTTAAACTTTGTCGAATTTCTATGACATGGATCAATTACGTAATAATGTGAATGCTAGGTCGTTGCCCGGAAGCAACGCGCTGTATGGCTCGAGTACAGTGTCAAAAGAGCAAGGGCCGCTGCATCGCCGCCCGGATGTAGTGAAAAGTAAGCAAGGGTTCCCACATTTTCGTGAACGGGTGTGGGTAAAGAAACTAGTTCATGACAGGAGGATTCGATTTGGTACATGGAATATAGGCACACTTACTGGAAAATCTATGGAAATAGTGGATGTTATGGTGAGGAGGAAGATCAATTTTATGTGCCTACAAGAAACTAAGTGGACAGGTGAAAAAGCGAAAGAATTAGACAAATCGGGATTTAAGCTGTGGTATACGGGAAAAATCAGATCAAGAAATGGGGTAGGGATTATTGTGGACAAGGAGTGGAAGAAGGATGTCGTGGATGTAAGAAGAGTAGGAGATCGTATCATAGTCTTAAAATTGGTAGTGGGACAGGACACCTTTAATGTTATTAGTGGGTACGCACCTCAGGTTGGGTTAGCAGAACACTTTAAGGTAAAATTTTGGGAGGATCTAGAAGGGGTACTTCAGGATATACCCCAAGGAGAGAAAGTTTTCCTAGGAGGGGATCTCAATGGACATGTAGGTAGCGTGGCTAGAGGTTTTGAGGGGGTGCATGGGGGTTTTGGCCTAGGGGAGATGAATGGGGAGGGTAAATCCATCTTGGAGTTTTCGGAGGCTTTGGATCTTTCTATAGCCAATACATGGTTTAAGAAAAGAGAGGAACATCTTATCACTTACAAAAGTGGAGGGACATGTTCTCAGATAGATTTCTTCCTTATCAGGAAGTCTGATAGGAAGTATTGCTTGAACTGTAAAGTTATCCCGGGAGAGAGCTTGACTACCCAACATAGAGTTTTGGTTATGGATGTAAGAATTAGAGATAGGGCAAAGAGAAGAAGTCCTCTGGTAGCACCAAGGATCAAATGGTGGCACTTGAAGGGTGAGAAACAAGGAATCTTCCAACAAAAGATATGGGAGGGTTGGTGTGGACAATCACAAGGAAGTGCAAATGATATGTGGAACAAGATGTCCCAAGAGATTATTAAAGTGGCTAAAGAGACGTTGGGTGAATCTAGAGGTTTTGGACCTAGGGGTAAAGAATCGTGGTGGTGGAATGAAAATGTTCAGAGCAAAGTTAGAGTAAAAAAGGAGTGTTTCAAGGAGTGGTCTAGGTGTAGAAATTCTGAAACTTGGGATAAGTATAAGATAGCTAGAAATGAAACCAAAAAGGCGGTGAGTGAGGCAAGAGCCCAAGCTTTTGACGGACTATACCAAGCTCTAGGAACCAGGGACGGAGAAAGATCTATATATAGGCTTGCTAAGGGTAGAGAGAGGAAGACTAGAGATTTGGATCAAGTAAAGTGTGTTAAGGATGAAGAAGGCAAAGTCTTAGTGCATGAAAAAGATATCAAGGAAAGGTGGAAGGCGTATTTCCACAACTTATTTAATGATGGATATGGATATCACTCTAGCAGTCTAGACACAAGAGAAGAGGACCGGAACTATAAGTACTATCGTCGGATTCAGAAACAGGAAGTAAAGGAAGCGTTGAAAAGAATGAGTAATGGTAAGGCGGTGGGGCCAGACAACATACCTATTGAAGTGTGGAAAACTCTTGGAGATAGAGGTCTTGAGTGGCTCACCGAACTCTTTAACGAAATTATGAGGTCAAAACGCATGCCGGAGGAATGGAGGAGAAGCACGTTAGTGCCAATCTATAAGAACAAGGGGGATATACAAAATTGTGCAAATTATAGGGGAATCAAGCTCATGAGTCATACCATGAAATTATGGGAAAGAGTGATCGAACGGAGATTAAGAAAGGAGACTCAAGTTACTGAGAATCAATTTGGTTTCATGCCGGGAAGGTCGACCATGGAAGCGATTTATTTATTACGGCGGGTGATGGAGCAATATCGCATGGCCCAACAAGACTTGCACTTGATTTTTATTGACTTGGAGAAAGCGTATGATAGAGTGCCTAGAGAGATTTTGTGGAAAGCTCTAGAGAAGAAAGGGGTTAGGGTTGCATATATTCGAGCTATCCAAGATATGTATGATAGGGTATTGTCGCAACCTACCCTTCGGCGGGAGGGCGACGCGTGACTCGCGGGATGCGTGTTCCACGAAAGGAATACGCGCGGAGTCGCCACCAACGTTTATTTGAGGAAAACGTCGGAAAAACCGGAAAAGACGCGATCTACGAACTTTTTAGTGAAAGGTTCGGGAGTTGTATTTACGCGCGGGGAAGGTATTAGCACCCCACACGTCCGCCCCAAGGGACGGCAGCCTTTAATCGAATGTGCAAACATGACTTTGATTTTTTTATGTCCCCTTTTTATGTCTCTATATCCTTCATACCCGTTTTATATTTTCTCTTTTTGTGGTCGACAAGGGTGTTTCCCTTTGCTCCTACGTATTCCTCAATTTGGGATGAGAAAATCAGACCTACGTAGTTCTTTTTTTATCAAGTGATTCTTTTTTACTTTAAGAGGTGATCATTTTAAGGCGTTGGACCTTAAAAATGATCCATTTTACTTAGTGAAAAAAAAAGAAATGACAAACTTCAAAAGCCTATTTTTATGGACGAGCTTGACTAGGCGAATTGATTTTAGCCTTTAGTTTCACTTTAGTTATTAATCAATTCGATTAAGAATGAGAAATCCCAAAGAGAAAACGTCCGATTGATTTTCCGCTTTATTTTACTAAAAGATGTCTTTTTGATTATTATATTATTTTTTTACCTCTTTTTGATTTCCAACGTGGTTACGGCACGACCGAACGGTCGGAATTTATTTTAACCGAAGTTAATGGATAATACAATTCAAACGTTCGGTGGAAATTTATTTTATTTTTAAGTTAAGCGAGAAATGACTTAAGTAAAATGGCTTAAGCACGTCAACAGGGGGTATAAAAAGTAAACAAAACGAGAATAAAAATGCACGAAACACAATGTGGACCACTACGGGCACATAGAATGAATCGAAAAGCTTGGTTCGAGGTACTTACCCGTTGAAGATCGAAGAACGATGAAGAACGAATGAAGAACGTCGAAGAACGGTTGAAATCTTTGCGAAATTCCTCACGGAAAACGTTACGGAAACGTTTCGGAAGCGCCTCGGCTTAGATTTTCTTCACGGAAACAATTTTTCCAAGCAAATTCGAAAGAGAGAGAAGTGCCAAAGGGGCTGAACCCTTTTCTTCTTCACTCATCCCCCTATTTATAGCAAAATAGGGGAGGAGCTTGCCACCCAGCTCGCCCAGGCGAGCTCAGCTCGCCCAGGCGAGCAGGGTTGCTTCCTCCAGAAGCAACCGCCTTCTGGAGGAATATTCCAGAGGGCCCAAGTGGGCCTGGGTGCTATTTGCACCCCCATTTTTACTAAGTACACCCCCCTCTGCTGTTTTTTGGTAATTCTTTTTTCGTAAAGTTACGGAAACTTACGAATTTCGTAACGATACTTGTTTTCTTTCCGTAATGTTACGGAACCTTGCGGATTACATAATCATCCCCTTTTCGACTTACGGAATGTTACGGAACCTCACTTAATTATGCAACGATGCTTCCATTTGATTTCCGGTGTGTCACGGAAACTTACGGATTGTGCATCAATATTTTTTTGGTTTTTCGGCATGTCCTGGAATTTCACAAATTGCCTAATGATGGGTGCCAAGCACCTCACGAGGACCAAAGAATGGTCGCACGTCATCGAGCAAAGGTCCCCGGACGAAATTAGGGTATGACAGGTATCGACTAGTGTTAGGACACAGGGTGGAGAGTCAGACGATTTTCCCATCACAATTGGTTTACAGCAAGGGTCAACCCTTAGCCCCTACCTTTTTACCTTAATTCTGGATGTCCTCACGGAACAAATCCAAGAGATAGCGCCGAGATGCATGCTTTTTGCAGATGACATAGTCCTCCTTGGAGAGTCAAGGGAGGAGCTGAATGAGAGGTTGGAAACTTGGAGACGAGCTCTAGAAACACATGGCTTTCGCCTAAGCAGAAGCAAATCGGAGTATATGGAATGTAAGTTCAACAAAAGAAGGAGGGTTTCTAACTCAGAGGTGAAAATAGGAGACCATATTATCCCTCAAGTCACACGATTTAAATATCTTGGGTCTATAATACAGGATGATGGGGAAATTGACGGGGATGTGAATCATCGCATTCAAGCAGGATGGATGAAATGGAGAAAAGCATCGGGGGTGTTATGTGATGCAAAGGTACCGATCAAGCTAAAGGGAAAGTTTTATCGGACTGCGGTAAGACCGGCGATTTTGTACGGAACAGAATGTTGGGCGGTCAAGAGCCAACATGAGAATAAAGTAGGTGTAGCGGAGATGAGGATGTTGCGGTGGATGTGTGGTAAGACTCGACATGATAAAATTAGAAACGAAGCTATTAGAGAGAGGGTTGGAGTAGCGCCTATTGTAGAGAAGATGGTGGAAAATAGACTTAGGTGGTTTGGGCATGTAGAGAGAAGACCGGTAGACTCTGTAGTGAGGAGAGTAGACCAGATGGAGAGAAGACAAACAATTCGAGGCAGAGGAAGACCCAAAAAGACTATAAGAGAGGTTATCAAAAAGGATCTCGAAATTAATGGTTTGGATAGAAGTATGGTACCTGATAGAACATTATGGCGGAAGTTGATCCATGTAGCCGACCCCACCTAGTGGGATAAGGCGTTGTTATTGTTGTTGTTGTTGTATAGGATTGCTCAAAAAGATTCTTTTGGGGTATGATATTATCCCTTAATTTACTCTCACGAGTGAGATATATTTTTAAAATATTTAACTTTGAAATTCAAATTTAAAAAAATTATATACTTTTAAATCTTATTCAATAAATTAAATATTTCTTATAAATTGATTACATTTTTAATCATCCTTTTTAGTCTATTTTTAAGTATTATTAAATTAAAAGTATTTATTAATATATCTACATCACCGTATAGGTAATTAAAAAATGACTCACAAGTTTGTGGTTTGATTTTTTTTTTATCGTGTTATGTTAAATCCAGAGATAGAAACTTAATTTTTTTTCATGAATAATGTATGGTTGGTTTGATTGAACCAATAAAATAAACTACCCAGCTCTGTCTAGAAAAAAATCAATTAATAATATATTTAATAAGAAATTCAGAAAAGGAAGAACTTATAACAAAAATACATAGCATAGCATTGTAATATTTTTTTATACGTGTAAATCCAAATCGGTCAGTTCTTTACTTGGGGTAGAAATAGTTGTTAAATAAAAAGGAAAATATACATAAAATTTAAGAAAAAAAATTTCTATGAAAACTTTCAACTATTGTTCTGAAATAGTAGGTGCCCAAATTTAAAAATTTGTGCGACATAAATAGCTCACAGTTGGCCAATTGTAAGCCGCTAAAATATCCTAGAATTACAATTTTAATTTATTTTTTCACTTATAAAAAAGGTGATAGGGATCTGACAATTGTTAAATATTTTCCAATGTTTGTTTTAAGAGAGGCCTGGAATGCTTACGCGTCACAATAACCCAATAAATCCCAATGAGGTTGGCACCTATACCATTCATCTGCCAGCAAACTCGATTTTATTAATAAACGAAAATTACATTGTGATTTGAAGCGAGAGGATTTTGTCAAAACTTTATTAAACAAAAGCATTGTCTAAATTTTTGGTATTCTAAAATTTGTCTTCCTATTTTGTCTATTTCATCAAATTGATCTCTCTATTTAAATTTCACAAGTATTTTTTTAAGTTCTTATTTTTTAAGAAAATATTGATCAATTTTATAGTCCAATCAATGGTTAAAATCAGTTATGGGGACTAGGATAATGAATTTTAAAATCAATTATGGGGATCGATTTGATGAAATAGACAAAGTAGAAGGACAAAATTTACAATTAAGCCTATAAATGGTTGAGTACTCACAGTTTGCACAAAAAATGTAAATAAACTATTCTTTGTTACTTTTGTTTAATTTTAATAATTTTGTTTTCATTCTTGCCTAAAATAGATGAATAAATAATTTGATCCATACTCAAGTTTATTATTGGTTAGTTGCCTCATGTGATACTTAAAGTAATTTGTTTTTAATAGGTTGGTATGATTCTTTATAGCCTTCGTGTTATGGTATTGTGAGTTGCTAAAAGAACCCCAGAATTGTAATTTTGATTTAATTTTTTTTTTCTATAAATAAAGTTATAGGGATATGACAATTGTTAAACAACCTTCAAAGAAGTTATACTGTAATGGTATGAGATAGGATGTTGTCAAAACTATATACAACAAAAACATTATTACATGTTTTAGTACCTAGAATTTGCAAGAAAAAAAGTGTATTTGTTACTTTTGTCTAGCTTTGGTTTTTTTCTTTTTTCCATAGTCCTACATAAAATAGATGAATAAATAATTTGATTCATACCCACATTTATTATATGTGAGGTACATCACATGATGGGTGAATAATCTATGTTTCACAGGTTTTTAGTTTGATTATTTATAAATAATGTTTGTCTTATGATAAGTCTACAAGCAGCTAATAGAAAAATGAAATTTGTTTTTGAGAGAAATATACATGAAATTTGTGTTATGGTAAGTAACTTTGGTATCATATAATATCATGAAACTAATTAAATTTAGATTTAATTACATATTTGGTCCTCTTATTTTTTAAATTTTAGAATTTTGGTTCTCTTATTAATTTATTGAGGCATTTGATCCCTCTATTTTGAAAATTTGAGAATTTGGGTGCATCATTAACTTCCTTGTGTTGACTGTTAGTGAAGGACGTTGACCCACAATTATTGTTTAACTTAATTATTATGTTATTCCTAAACTCTTCTTCTACCTCTTACCCAAACCGTGTTCCAAAGTGCATGTGGCTCACCACCTTCCACTGATTCAGAGATCTGAGCCCTCATGGCCTCATGGCATTCCCCTTTGACAGCTCCATCTCCATCATTGACACCCGCTCCATGCATTTACTCTCCTTCCTCATCCCTCCTCCACCTTCCTTCACCACACCCTTCATCACCTCCCTCCGTTGGTCCCCCCTCCCAGTCGGCACCTCCTCTCCTCCAAACCCTTCTCCAACCATCTTCTCCTTGCCGCCGTCGACTACTAGGGCCGCATTGTGCTCCTTAATTTCCACCTCAAGTTCACCCTCCTCTGGTTCAACATCGACTCCAAACAAGGCATCCAAGACCTCTCCCGGACATAGGCACTCCTCTGGTCAGTCTTTGTATGCATGAACATGATGCTCCTTCATTTGCTAATTTGCAAAACATTTGATGTATTACATATGCATAAGGAGATTGTTATTTTCTATTATCTATTTTGGTTCATTGTATTCTAATTGCTAAGGAGTTTTTAGTTTCTCTATTTTTTTAAAAAAATACAATATTCATATATTTAATATATTTTGAATTACAGAGTTGTTCATTTGCAAACTCTTGATTCATTAGCTCTGTGATAATTTTTCCTTTTGCTCTCATGATTTTTTTTTTTGGCTTTTTTAACAACTAAAGGCTTAAATCAGTGTTGTGGTAGGTGAACATTTGGAGCTTTGGCCATAGAAATCCTCTTGAAAGAGTATAAAATTGATGGTTATATCAATGCTTAGTGCAACTCAAAGGTTAACTGTAGAAGCATTGTTGCGGTATTGGACATCTCCTATGGAATCCCAAGAACTATTTTCATCATAAAAGTAGATAATTCAAGAAAATTCTGCTTAGGAGAAAGAAAGAATGGAATTACTCATTACAACTTGGAGGATGAAAATTGTTACAACTTGGAGCTAATTCAGGAGAAAGAAGGAATGTAATTACTGCCATTACATTCAACTTCAACTAGACAAAATAGAAATGATAATGAGAATGTTGAGTCTTATGCACTGTATCAGAAAGGAAATCTATCATGTAATGTTTCTGGTTATGTCAATTGTTTGTAAGTGATATTGAACTTGTTAGTAAGGGATGTTTAGATATAGCCCTATTTTAGGTGTTGGTAACTAATGATTTGGTTGTTTTACTTGTAATAAGGATGTTTGGTTGTAAGATGATAGGGCTTGTTGGTTCATGTATAGTTCATGAATACCAAAGGTTGTGTTTATGAATGAAAAATGGTGCATTATTTTGCTTAAGTTGGACTGCATTTCCTTTTTGTTTATTTTTTCCTTTATGCCAGTTTTATGCCAATTGCTTAAGAATGAAAAATAGAACATAAGATTCCATGAATGAAAAGCTAATAACAATGAAAAATAACAGCATTCTAATATTACTAATCATCTAATAATATTATTCATTGCATTAATGTGTAAGAATGGTCTATCGAAATAAAAAATTATCCAAAGCACCATTCCTATACATTGGCTTACATGACATTTCATAAGACAAAATAAACATAAGACAAGGTTTCATCATAGTGTTCCATCATAAAATAAAGACAAAGAACATGAAAACTAAAGCAACCATCATTGTGGTCCCTTAAAGATAAACCGAACACATGATAACTACCATAACAGTTTTGGTAGATGAAATACATATCAACCAAACAATCCAATTGTAACATCCAGAAAAGACTTCACTCCACACTAAAAGAGGATGACTTGTTTGTATGAAAGGCAGCTTGAGACTGTTGTGCTTGTGTGGCAAAGACAAAAACATTGTAAAAAATTAGGCCTTTTCCAAAATTAATGTTGGCATCATCATCGGACATTCACTACTAAAAAAATGAGTTTTAACATCGTCCTATTAACATCGGTTATTTGAAAATCAATGTCGTTAAGCACTTACAATATCAGTTTTCAAATAACCGATGTTAATATAAACTCTTTTTTTTTTCAATTATTTATATATTTTTTTAAAAAAATCATATATTGAGTTATTAATTATATTTTAATTTAAAAAATATAATAATTAATAAACAATAACAAATTCAAAAGGTAAGCATTTAAAAATTAAACTAAAATTTTAAAATAAATTCTATAATTTTAATTTTATTATTTCATGATTATCATTTAAATATAATACATATTTATATAAATTATTGCATATTAGTTCATTTGAAAATAAAAAAAAAATTGTTTTTAATAATAGAGTTTAACTTTTATAGAATTTTTATAGAATGTTGGTAAAAACAATTAAATCGTAAAAAAATTAAAATTTATTATTAATATATTTTATTTAATTATTATAAAAATAAAAAATTTAGTTTTTTCTTCTTAAAAAGGTCATAGTTTTCAATACTTATCATAGTTCTCCTTTGCCTCTGCTTTGTTGGCTCTTGTATTTATTTTCTGATTCTTATTATTGTACTTTAACCAGACACAAGGATTTGAAGAGCAAGGACACCACTGGAAATCACTTCACTTGTCCCCATTTTTTCTTTAATTTCTAAATCTCAATGACAATATATTTGCGGGTGCCAGTGGGAAATAAAACATGTTATTGAATGCAACTATGCCTATCCATGCTTGCTATGAAGCAAAAATTGGGCACCCAAAGTTGTCGGATAATTTGGTCTTATATAAGGCACACTATTAGAAAATATGTTTTTTACATCGGTTATTTATGATTTTCTACATCGATTTTTAACCGATGTTGAAAGTACCAGTGTTGAAAGTATTATTGTTAACATCGGTTTTTTAAAACCAATGTTAACGTAAAATTGACCATATCGGTTATTTAAATAACCGATGTTATATAATAAGAATTACACAAAAAAATGTATGAGTGTTGACAGTTCACATCGGTTTTTGCACAAAACCGATGTTAACTTCCAAAGGTTAACATCGGTTCTATTAAAAAACCAATGTTAACTTATACGTTAACTTATATCTACAGGTTTTGCGGGTCCCACAGCTCACTGTTTATCCAACAGAGTGAATTAACATTAGGCAATTACAATGAACAATTGAATTGAAAAAAGAAGCATTTAATGAAAGCAAAATACCTGTTTTGATAAACGCTTCACCAGATGTGTCGGCCAAGCAAGGAAGGTGTTAAGTGCCTGTCCCACAAGTTAACCTCGTCAGTGGGTACAGGAATAGGAGCAGCTGCATCTTTAACCTCCTCAACATCGACCTTCACTTGATCATGCAACAAAAGGATGTTGTGAACGGTTGTGAATCCCTCATAAACTCTTCCTAGGGCAACTAGGCGGGGAGGATTTTCTTTGATGTGCAACTCGCATTTGTCTGAGTCAGCCGTCTCTAGATCATTCCCTGAGGGATCAACACAACTCTTCTTTGTGCTGACATAAGCAGCTGAGGGACTAACCTCAGGCTTCGAAGGCAGTGCAAGTCCCTATGATTACATCTGTGACTGAAACTAGGACTGCATTTGGCCGAAGGATGCCATCAGCTGCCGAGCCACTTTTTCTGTGATCGACTCCTTTAGCTGGTCCCTGATTTGTTAAGTGAGCTGCTCTAGTTCTTCAGGAGCTATAGAGGAAGAAGTGTGGGAGGTCCGTGGAGCCGATCCAAAGTATTGCTTGATGGTCACACCGGCTCCAGCAGCACGCACACGACCAGGGTGTTCCGGTCGCCCAATGGCAGTAGTTAGGACATCCTGACGTCCATGGGGGACAAAGGAACCCTATGACACCTGCTCCTCCAACGAATCCTGTACATAACACATTTATTTGTTTAATCAATCACAGAACAAACATATATAATTACTGTCATAAACTAATTTCATCCAGGGACCATTGTTTGTTGGCATGCGACTTTCGCTTGACCACCTCAAAATGTTTAACACCCATCGTTGCGGAATCCGTAAAGTTCTGAGATGTTTCGAGAAGAAACCGGTCAAAAACACGAAAACGAGAGTGTATTTAGAAAAGTAGGGTGTGTGTAAATAAACTGTTACACTCTAATTTCATCCGAGGACCATTGTTGATCACTTCGGAAGGCTTAACACTTATCACAGTGGAATCTGTAAAGTTTCGTGAGATTTCGGAAAGAAAATGGCCAAAAACACAAAAATTGGGGGGGGGGTGAACTTATCAAGATAGGGGTGTAAATAGAAATTCGAATCTAGCCCCTTCCGGAACATTTTGGAAATTAAGTTGCTTAAGAAGGAAGCAACTGGGCAGCAAGCTCCTCCACGTTGTTGAAAAATGGTTTCCAGGGCTTCCGTGACTTCCGTAATGCTTCTGTAAAATTTCCGAAAACCTTGGGTAAGCATATTTCACTTAACATTGGTGAAAGGGAAGATAAAAAAAGATGAAAATCAAATCTGAAACACTTCCATAAGGCTTCCGTAACTTTTCCGTAAAGTACGAAAAGGGGGGTGAACTTAGTAATTGGGGTGCGCTTAGAAATCTTCATCAAGAAGCCTCTAGGCGGCAAGCACCTCTCTTTTTCCCTATAAATAGGGGAGGGGGGCTGTTTCAAAAATATTCATGACTCCTAAGCTATGCATTTCGGCTATTTTGGGCAAAAAACACGTTTTTGTGAAGAAAAATCGAGTCGAAGTGCTTCCGTAACGCTTCCGTAAGCGATTCTGTGGAAATTCTTCATCGTTCTTCATCGTTCTTCACTGTTCTTTGTTCGTTCATCGTCGTTCTTCAGTCTTCAACCGGTAAGTTCCCGAAATCAAATCTTTCAATTCATTCTATGCACCCTTAGTGGTCCCTACTTGTTTTGTATGCTTTCACTTTAATTTCGCTTACTTTCAATTTTCTTTTCTTCCGTTTTAACGAGCTTTTAACCATTTATTTAAGCCGTTTGCTCACCTAATAAATGATAAAATGAATTTCAACCTATCATTTGTGTTGTAATCTTGTTTAATCACTGTTAAAACAAAATCTAACCAATCGTTCACGCTGTAACCTAGTTAAACCAAAAAAAGCAAAATAATAATAAAATAATCAAAATATCTTGAAAAATAATAATAAAATAATCAAAATATCTTGGAATAAAATAATAAAAAAAATCAATCGAACGTTGTTCTTTGGAAGTTTCCTTGAATGAATTGACTAATAACCAAAGTGAAACTAAGACTAAAATCAACTCACAAATCAAGCTTCGTCTACAAAAGTCACTCAAAACCGTTTTAAGGTCCAACGCCTTAAACGGTCCTCTTTGCTTTTATCGGTTAACATGGACCGTTCAAAAGCATAAAATCAACACATAACTTTATCGCTTTTGCAAGAACTACGTAGGTCTGAGTTCCTCATCGCAATTGAGGATACGTAGGAGCAAAAACCCCGCTTTTGTCGACCATCCCAAGAGATCGTTAATGGTCCAACGGCTTAACGTTTCTCTCCTTTCAAAAACAAGAGATCGTTAATGGTCCAACGCCTTAACGTTTCTCTCCTTTCAAAATCAAAAGATCGTTTAATGGTCCAATGCCTTAAACGACTTTTGTGTGGTTAAAATCGATCTTGCGGAAAAAAAATAAAAACAACTTAACCAACGTTTAGTTCTCAAAGAACTACGTAGGTCTGATTTCCTCATCACAATTAAGGATACATAGGAGCGAGGGAAACACCCTTGTCGACCACAAAAAGATAAAAAATACAAAAGACATACAAAGACATAAAAACGTAAAAAAGGGAAAATAAAACAAATCGAAGACATGATATTGCACAAAAAGATAAAAAATACAAAATACATACAAAGACATAAAAATGTAAAAAAGGGAAAATAAAACAAATCGAAGACATGATATTGCACACTTGGTTAAAGGCTGTCGTCCGTTGTGACGGACGCATGGGGTGCTAATACCTTCCCCGTGCGTAAAAATAACTCCCGAACCTTTCACACTTAAAGTTTGTTGACCACACCTTTTTCGGTTTTTCCGACGTTTTCCTCGAATAAACATTGGTGGTGACTCCACTCATTTTCCTTTCTTGGAAGACACACTCGTGAGCCCTGCGTCGCCCTCCCGCCGAAGGGTAGGTTGCGACAATTACAATTGTTAATTGAAAGTGACTTACAATCTTCTTAGCAATTTCCTTTGCTGCATCAGACGTCATCTGGCTTGTTTTCTTCATGCGGGCCATCTTCCACTTTACGTGCCATTTAATTGGAGATGGAGGGTCAATCATGGCCTCAGTACTTCCAAATTGAGCAGCTTCCTCCAATTTTTTCTTTGTCTTCTCAGCCAAAAGCTTTTGTTCTAAATATTCATAACCCTCACGAGACAACACGGGGGGGGGGGGGGGCAGTGTTATGCTTCTGTATGGCCTGTGCCTTTTTCCGCGCATCTTGCAAAAATTGAACATTAACGAAAGTCATTTACAATGTATTATAATAACTGAATTTTAACTTGAAAACAATTAAAATGACAAAGTACAAACCTCCCACGAGGGGTCTCTGCGGGTCTGACAAAACTGGGCCCATTTCTCCTTGCTAATGCCGTATTTTTCACAAACAGTGTCATCCACACTGTCTTTGTTGGCCGCAAGTGCCCATTTCCTAGTCAAATCAGATTTAAATTGTCTCCACCGCTCCCCAAAAGTCTAAAGTATTTTCTTCTTTGTCCTACCATCAGATGCTTCAAGGATATCAAATTCAGCATGACAAATAATAAATTAGGTTTTATTGTTAGTAAATTATAAATTTTGGCTAATAAAGAAAATGAAAGATGAAAACTAAAATACCTGAATATCCTCCTATATCAAATCCTTTTGAGTACCAGAGACTTGCTTCCAAGTTTCGTATATGACGTCAACCATATCACGAGCAACGATCCCCAAATATGTTTTTAATTTCTTCTTGTGGGGATCGTCGACTTTCTCGGTCGAAGGATCGACGTGGACCACCGGTTTGTTTGCCCCAAGTGGTCAAGTCGCCAATGATCTTAGTCGTGTGGCTTTTCTTGTCCGCTTCAAGGTAGACGGTGACTGCGATGCTGCTTCAGTAGGAGGAGGAGGAGGAGGAGAGCTAGGTGGAGTAGCCATCAACCTGTAAAGCAACAAACTTTAGTTAATTAACATTATCAAAAAACTGAATTAGTTATGTAAATCAATGCACTTAAATGAAATACATAATAAGAAAATTACATTAGACGATGTTAATTAATTCTCCTTCATCATGATCATTACGATTAGCATGAACGTCGTCAGCTTCTTCTTCTTCGACGACATTATGAGTCATTTGTGTGGACAAAGGACTAACATAAGTATCAATGTATGAATCATCATCTTCTACATTAACACCAATTGTTTTCCCGTGTAAAACCACAAACCACCTTTCATTACAAGGGTCTTGAACATAAAATACCTGTTTAGCTTGTTCTTCCATAATGAAAGGGTCATTCTGGTAAGCTAGTTTGTTTAGGTCTACCAACGTAAATCCTACATCATCGGTCCGTACACCTGTGTTGCTGTCAACCCATTTACATTTGAAAAAACAAACAGTAAATTTGACATAGTTAAGCTCCCAAATTTCATCAATGAACCCAAAGTAAGGGATGGAAGCTACACAAGGATTGTCATCATGTACACTTGCGAAGTGTTGAGATTTAGTCCTTAGCGTGACCCCGCTGTTTTGCATTGTACTTTTCTCGTCTTGTGCTTTTGTATAAAAGGAATACTTGTTTATGTCTTATCCTTGCCAAGTTATAACATTTCTTTAAGGCCCGTTTGCTAGCTTTCTTAATGTTTCATAAGCATTTTCATAAGCAAAGATTGTATCTTTAAAGCAATCAAAGAAAGTCTTGTTATGCTTTTTCAAGACCCAGTTCTTTGATATTTTTGGATTACTTTGTTTGACTAAACCTTCATGCTGAAGTATGTATGGCAAAACTTCATTACTTTTATTCAACATATACAAGTGAGCTTGTAACAAATCTTCTAGACTTGGGGTGATAACATGCACTCCTCTTGAACCCTTACTGCCCACTCTGTCGTCATGACGAGACTCAGGAAGCCCAACAGGTTTAGCCTTTTCAATGTACTATGAACAAAATTCAATGGCTTCTTCTGCAATGTACCTTTCAATAATAGATGCTTCCGGACGATGTAGATTCTTGGTCAATGTTAGTCGATGAATACAACTAACTTTTATGTAAGAAATTTGTGAAAATTGTATCTAACTCCTCCCATTTATGGTTATTTTGTAGTGTTGTAATTAATTTTTATTAAATATAGGTAATAAGTACTTAGTACTCTTATTTTGTGTATTAAATAATCATTTCCTTTCAATTTCAGGTTAATTAGGCAAAGTTGTGAAGTGCTGATTTTTAGCTTCTTGCTAAGCCAATCTGTCGGCTTAGCGAGCCATCCGCTGAGTGCACCAATCTTGTGACTGAGCGCGAGGAAGAATTTGGAAGAAGGATGAGCTGGACACACGCGCTAAGAGAGGGCTCATCCTGCTAAGCGCACCGCTTGCATGCATCCGCTAAGCGAGAAGACGCGCGTTAAGCCAAAATTCACTTATGTGCGCTAAACGAGCCAGAGTTGCGCTAAGCGCGAGAGCACCAACGAAACCACCTATTTAAGCCTGAAATCAGAAATGGAGAGAGGAGTTTGGGAAATTCTCGAAGATTTTGCATGTTTAGAGATTTCTAGAGAGAGAAAGGTCCAAGTTCCAGAGAGTTTTGAGAACTTTTGTTGTGCGAAGACTGGTAGAGAACTGAGCTTGAAGAGGAAGCCATCCTGAGAGCATGAGATGAGTTTGTGAGTGATTGTAAGGTTCTAGGGGTGGAGGAGACATCCCCACTACTTGTATTTCTTCAATCATTCATTTTTCTCTTCTCTTTGTTGTAAAGGAAGCTTCCCAGATATGGAGAGCTAAATCCTCTGTTGGTTCTTCCATGTTGGTACTTGATGTAAATACCTTTATATCTATTCAATGATGTTTTATGTGTTCTCTGTGCTATCAGCACGTCATTTTAGTATGCTTTTTCCTTGATCACGTAGATGCATGCTTTGTTAGGATCATTCAACAGTGGGAACTGGTTTGATTCTTAGAACTTGATAGGACAGGGATAGTTTATCGTATTATCACGAAGGATCGGGGTACGGTAACCTAGTTGTTTGTATGTCTGTCTTAATGCGGTTCTGGTCAAGTTTAGTCCAACAAGAGGGATCTAAGGACGATGCTTGATCAGGATTAGGCTAGACTATCATGAGGGATCAGGGTTTAGCATTTCAGGAGACACCATAGAACACATGAGCATTGTTAAGTAGAGAATATCCTTATAACATCAGGCACCTAATAGGAAGACCAACATGTGATCTACTTGTCTTTATAGATCATTTACTCACATGATTTTCCTTTTTAATAGTTAGTTTACATACCTGTTCATAGTCCACACATATTTTTTCATACAAGACACCTATTCATTGAATATAGCTTTACCAAGTAACACAAGTTCTCTGAGAGTTCGATACTCGGTTCTTACCATTTTATACTACTTGCGCGATCCGGTGCACTTGCTGGGTTCAAACAAGTTTTTGGCACCGTTGTCGGGGAACTTCTTTCTATTTGGAAAGTTAGTTCAGTCCTAGGTGTCTATTCTTTATTCTTTGATTAACTGTGAATATTTGTTTTTGTTTATGTTTGTTTTCCTCTTGACTTGGTGACTGCTGCTCTTGTTAATGCTTTGTATGCATAGTAAATCTTTTGCAGATGATTTAATTTCATGAGATTTGGAGATTCAAGCCAATTGTAGGAGGAAAAACACAGAGCGAAGAAGAAAAATCTTGCAATACAGAACGACACCACTAAGTATCAAGGGAACTCATTAGATGTTACAGCAATAAGTTTTGTTTTTTTTTATTTAGTACTTTTATTTTTCTTACTCATTTTGTTTAACTTTTTCTTTCTTGAGAGTCTATCCTTGCAGTGTTGAATTTAAGAAGAACTTATTCCATGACAAAATTTTAGAAATGGAAGAGCTTTTTAAGAGGTGGAATGAATATCTTGACAACACACGATCAAGGGTCAGCCAACCACCATTGATCAATTATGATTTTTGTGGAAGAGAGCATTACAATGACAATTGTCATCTCTACTCCATGAATGACTCTAGGTGGGAACAGGAGTTAAGTCCTTACAATCAATATGAAGAAGAAAGAACTCCTAATCTTGAAAGTGTGTTTGAGGAATTCATGGCATACCATGATATCTCAAAAGCCAATCAAAATTCAATGAAAAATCATGAAATTCATTTTGGCAAGAGCTACTCAATAGAAAAATTTTCAAGGGGACCAGAGTTACAACCCTACTATCAAAATGAAGCAGAAAGAGGTTCCAATCTGGATAATTTGTTGATGCAATTCAAGGAAACAACTAAATCAACTCAACGAGCATTCCAAAGTGCAAAAATCCAGGTTGGTGAGCTGGCAGAAGAAGTGACTCAATTTATGGCCAGAAGAGAAAAAGACTTTGTAGAGGTTGAAGCTTAAGAGGAAAACCCTGTAAAAGAGCATGAGTCAAGAGAAAATGATGAGGAACAAGCACAACAACAATGGGAGAAGTACTCAATAGTAGAAAACCAACAAGAAAGTATTCTCTAAATCAATAACCTTCCTCATCAAATGATTGTCAAGAAAGGAAGGCAATGAGAGCATGAGGAAACCTTAAGTGCCATTCTTTCTTTAATCACTAACACCTCTCCTACAATGATTTGGAATGTACTTCCAGAATACATGAAGTTCATGGAATTTCTAGCTAAAAGCCAAAACTGCAAGGAAGATGTGTTCTATGTGACTTTCATGCCACCTTGAAGGCATTAAGCTATGCATCAAGCTAATGACGTTAAAGAAGCTCTTCCTAGGAGGCAACTCAGTTCTAATTTCTACTATTTTGTTTTTTTTATGCATTGTATAATGTGGAACTTGCTTCATAATCATTATGTTGGGGTATATCAACTTGCTTTTGAATGATAGATATAAGGGTTTCAAATTATTGAGAAAAGGACTGAAATAAAACTTAGAATTCTTTTTCTTCTGAAAATCAGTCCTTTTGCTAAGCGCAAGCCTCACGCTAAGCACATCTTTTGTCATACGCTAAGTGGAGAGTCTCTAGCGCTTACCGCTCAACCCTTGCATCTTAGGTTGATTTGGTCTGCTAAGCTAGCCAAGGCTGAGCTAAGCCCATTTCAATTCGATTTGAATTGGGCTAAGCGATGACCTGCTCGCTAAGTGCATTGTATTTATAGGCTAAGCACGAGCCGTCGTTGCTAAGCCCATTTCCTTGCGGCCTAAATTGGATTTCATTGAACTAAGTGCAAATCATGCCAACTAAGCCAAATTCCTTGCGGCCATAGCAGCGCTAAGCGGTCCATCATTCGCTAAGCGCAAGCCCCTCTGTATTTAAGATGCATTATATTCGCTAAGCCGGCCTAGAGCCAGGCTTAGCGAGAGTTACAGGTTTTATGATCTTCAAAATTCACTAAGCGCCCCTTCTGTGCGCTAAGCCCAACATTATGAAAACAAAAATTTGATTTTGAATTTCAAACTTGGGCTAAGCGCGCAGTTCCGCTAAGTGAACCTCTTTGAGAAACCAAATGTCTCTCTAGCTCGCTTAGCGCTGTGGTTCGCTAAGCGAGAGGGTAAAAAATTGCTTAAGTACGTGTAACATCAGTTACACTCACCTTTGCTAAAATTCTCAGAGCATTGCTTGCATTCTCTCCCTCACCCAAATTCGTGCATTGTGCGTTCTTGCTTTCTTTTTGCATCTCTACGCATCTTCAAAAATCAATAATCCAAGTAAGTTCCTCATTCCCTTTACTCTTTTATTTTGGTGAACCTTAGGGTAGTAAACCATAGAATTTAGCTTTTAATTTTTAAGCTTTTAATGATATTAGATTAGTTAAAAATTAGGACATTGTGAATGATTGTGCTGTGTAGATAGTTTTGACTAGTTTGCATGCTTGATGTGCCTTTTAGAGGCTCAAAAGTAGAGGAGAAAATGAACTTCGTTTTCTGCATTTTTCTGGAAAATGCGATGAATTCGCTAAGAGCGCATGTTATGCTAAGCGAGTTCATCAATGTTGCTTGAATATATGCGTTTTCAGACGAACTCGCTAAGCGCGCCTACTGCGCTAAGTGAGTTCATCTTTTGGGGATGAACATTCATCTTCCTGATGAGATACCTGTGGCTAAGCAGGGCTGATTTGCTAAGCCTAGGTAACTTAGTCAATTTTTTGTTGAAAGCCACACGCTAAGCCTAGCCTATCTGGGCTAAGGTCATTTCGTTGCGACAGCCATTGGGCTAAGCGAGCCTAGTTCGCTAAGCCCACATACTAAGTGAAATTTCTGAAATTTATGGTCCCGTTAAGCACAACCTTGCTGAGCTTAGCGCTTACCTGTTGCGGCTATCATTAGGCTTAGCGGGCAGTTGCTCGCTAAGCCGATTATGCAGAAGTAGATTTTCTGCAATATCCGCTAAGTGGCCCCCATGTCGCTAAGCGGTAGTGTTTATTTTGTGAAGGCACGCTAAGCGGACCATGTCTTGCTAAGCCGCCAGTGTTTTTTTTTCAGTCTTATTTTTATGTTTTTCAATTTGAATAACTTTTCGTCTAATTAATTTTTTGGGTTCCTTTGTGTTGCATATGGCCTCTAGGAAGCGTAAGAGCATTGGGGCAAGGCCAACTGGTCTGTATGACACTAGACGGTTCCATTCGCTTGATGCTTGGAACCGTTATACAGATAACGTCTTAGGAAGGAGCATTTTGCCAGAGAGGAAGGTTGAGATATACCACACAGAGTTTGATGACTTCAAGACAAAGTTTGAGAGGTGTAATCTTCACAAACGCCTCACCAACTTGGCTGATGGGACTATTGATGTTGCTTTGGTGAAATAATTTTATTCTAATCTCTACAGCTCTAAGGATCCTTCACCAAAGCTAGCCAGAGTTAGAGGCCACTTGGTGAAGATAGACGCCGACAGTCTCAACACATTTCTAGAGACTCCTATAGTCCTAGAGGAGGGGGAGACATTACCCACCTACTCTAGGTACTACAGGTTACCATTAGACCACAGAGAGATTGAGGCTGCTCTTTGCATACCAGGGAGGGGGTTCATTTTAAATGATGAAGGCCATTCAGAGAGGATTCTCAGGAAGGATCTGACTACCTTGGCCCAGGTGTGGAGTGTTCTCTCTTACTCCAACCTGGCCCCTACATCTCATACATAAGATCTTACTGCGGACAAAGCCAGGTTGATCTTTGGCCTGGTCTCTCATATGGACATGAACATCGGCGCTCTCATCTTAGAACAAATGACTTCCATTGCCTAGTCTAACTCTTGCAGACTTGGGTTTCCTGCTTTGATTACTGCCTTATGCCAAGCCCGAGGGGTTGTCTCTGACAGCCTCACATTTGAGCACCTGAGCCTGGCCATTAACTTGGCCTACATCAGGAAGAACTGTTGGAATGATGATGATCTAACAATTACTTTCCGGGGGGCTAGGAGGGCGAGGGCAAAGCCAGCTGATATTCCTTTTACTTCTATAGCTCTGACACCTACTCCAACATCTACTTCTGCAGCTCCTTCAGTCCTAGCTCATGTTGACTCTCAGCGCTTTGAAGCCATGCTTCAAAGTATTCATCAGGGACAGATTCTTTTGCTGCAGAGTCTATAGGTGGTAGCTCCTTCAGGATTCATCCTATCAGTGTAGCAGTTCTTAGAGAGGGTAGCCTGGCCTGGGGCCCAACCTTCTCTTGATAGGGAAGGTGAAGATCCCACAGCCTAGGACCCCAACAGGTACAGGATGCTTCCTCCGAGACCACCATTCCAGAGCCATTCACTCTTCATCCTGAGGCAGGGGAAGAATAGGAGAGACCAGAGACTGCTGCTACCCCTGAGAGATCTCTTGAGGGCACATCAAAGCCTCCTGCACCAGTGGTAGACCTCTCCTCACCACAGCCTGCAGCTGACCCTTCCACTCCTTTACTTGACATACCAGAGGACCGACCAGACCACACTAGTCCTGGCATTGAACACTTCTCTTTTAGCTACTCCAGTACTTCATCTGATAGATGAGGAGGATGCTCAGACTCAGGATACACAGGATCTATCTCAGGAATTTTAAATTCATGATGATTTTGCTTTTTGGATAATGATTATAACTATATTAGTTTTAGTACATTGTTTTTAGTGATTTTGGTTTGCATTTATAATTATACACTTGTGCTTTTTATGGAAAGAGTATGCATGTTTTGAAGCATATGGAATAGTTTGACTTGATCTTGATGAATATGCAGTGAAACACTTTTATCTTTTTGTGAAATGGGTGTTATAATCTGATTTTGGATTGAATGCATGATTGTGATGAAGATTGTGTTTCTCTTCATAAGTTTGAGCTAGTGTGTATGTTAGACAAAGAAAGAACAAGAATGTGAGCTTGCAATTAGAATTTTTAGTCAGTAGACATGTTGATTGAGAAAGAAAAGCTTGAACCATAACCGGTGGGAGTGTGATCTTAAACTGTGAGTGAACGACTAGCATTGAGTAATAGTCTTTGCATCAATCTCTGAATTTTAGAATGAAATGTATGAATGTGGACATGATGAAGGCCATGGTTGTATATACAAGCCAATTGACCAAAAGCTTACCTTGAATTATAATTGTATCCTTTGCACCCTTTGTGAGCTAAATTACATTTTCAAAATTGAACCCTGAACTTGAATGAATATCTCCAGATACCTTGCTTAGATTCTAGGAGAGCAGATGGTTCAAGGCAATTTGTCCCAAATTTGGGGGAGTTAACCAGGATGTAAAGTGGAAGGCAAAGCACATAAGCACACACAACAAATAAGTTGTGTTAAAAAAAAGAAGCACTCAAAGAAAGTGTGTGTTGTTGTAATAAGGTCAAATACAAGTTAAAGTGAAAGGCTAGTGAGTAAGCTAATTGCATTGAAAAGACTACTTGGATAAGTCTGGGATTTGTGCTCTCTTAGAATCTAAGCCTTTGAATCCTAGAAAAACCAATTATTTTTATAGCCAAGCCTCACTACAAGCCTATGAAAGTCCTTCTGATTCTGTTTATGCATTTCTAACTTTATGGCTTGAGATGAAGTTCAAAGATTGGACCTCTTGCTAGTTGTTGTTGATGAATAGCTTAAACACTTGTGCTTGAGTGAAACAGTAGCCGCGAGACTGTGGTTTAAGCTACTTTCCTTGATATCTGTCTTATGCCTAACTTCAATTAATTGTAGACATACATCATGTTCTTCTATTTGAATAACTACATGCTTTGTGAAAGACAAGTGATGAGGGCATTTTGCTTCATTCTATTATCATGCAATCAATAGTTTTTGTTGCATACACCTTTGTACATAGTCACTGCATATTCTTGTCACTTGGGGACTAGTGAGCTATTTTTATTTGCTTGAGGACAAGCAAAACTGTAAATTTGGGGGAGTTATTAGTCGATGAATACGACTAACTTTTGTGTAAGAAATCTGTGAAAGATGTATCTAACTCCTCCCATTTATGGTTATTTTGTAGTGTTGTAATTACTTTTTGTTAAATATAGGTAATAAGTACTTAGTACTCCTATTTTGTGTATTTAATAATCATTTCCTTTCAATTTCAGGTTAATTAGGCAAAGTTGTGAAGTTCTGATTTTTAGCTTCTTGCTAAGCCAATCTGCTGGCTTAGCGAGCCATCCGCTGAGCACACCACTGTGGCGGTTGAGTGCACCACTCCTGCGACTGAGCTGGACACATGCGCTAAGCGAGGGCTCATCCTACTAAGCGCACTGCTTGCATGCATCCGCTAAGCGAGAAGACGTGTACTAAGCCGAAATTCACTTATGTGCGCTAAGCGAGCCAGAGTTGCGCTAAGCGCGAGAGCACCAACGAAACCACCTATTTAAGCCTGAAACCAGAAATGGAGAGAGGAGTTTGGGCAATTCTTGAAGCTTTTTCATGTTTAGAGATATCTAGAGAGAGAAAGGTCCAAGTTCCAGAGAGTTTTGAGAACTTTTGCTGTGCAAAGACTGGCAGAGAACTGAGCTTGAAGAGGAAGCCATCCTGAGAGCATGAGATGAGTTTGTAAGTGATTATGAGATTCTAGAGGTGGAGGGGACATCCCCACTGCCTGTATTTCTTCAATCCTTCATTTTTCTCTTCTCTTTGTTGTAAAGGAAGCTTCCCAGATATGGAGAGCTAAATCCTCTGTTGGTTCTTCCTTGTAGGTACTTCATGCAAATACCTTTATATCTATTTAATGATGTTTTATGTGATCTCTGTGCTATCAGTATGTCATTTTAGTATGCTTTTTCCTTGATCACGTAGATGCATGCTTTGTTAGGATCATTCAATAGTGGAAACTGGTTTGATTCTTAGAACTTGATAGGACAGAGCTAGTTTATCGTATTATCACGAAGGATCGGGGTACGGTAGCCTACTTGTTTGTATGTTTGTCTTAATGCGGTTCTGGTCAAGTTTAGTCCAATAAGAGGGATCTGAGGATGATGCTTGATCAGGATTAGGCTAGACTATCATGAGGGATCGGGGTTTAGCATTTCAGGAGACACCATAGAACACATGAGCATTGTTAAGTAGAGAATATCCTTATAACATCAGGCATCTAATAGGAAGACCAACACGTTGTCTACTTGTCTTTTCACATCATTACTCACATGATTTTCCTTTTTAAATGTTAGTTTACATACCTGTTCATAGTCCACACATATCTTTTCATACAAGACACATATTCATTGAATATAGTTTTACCAAGTAACACAAGTTCCCCGAGAGTTCGATACTCGGTTCTTACCGTTTTATACTACTTGCACGATCCGGTGCACTTGCTGGGTTCGAATAGTATACCCTTTTAAGATCTTCATGTATCACTCAACCAGGTACATCCATTGCAAATAAACAGGACCACAACATTTGATTTCTCTGACCAGATGAACAATTAAGTGAACTATGATGTCAAAGAAAGCAGGAGGAAAATACATATCGAATTGGCACTGTATAATTGCAGCCTCGTTTTCTAGGTCATCAAACTTGATAGGATCATGGACTTTGCTACATATGGTATTGATGAAAAAGCACATGCGAGTTATGGATAACCTGACTTTGTTAGGAAAAATGTCTCGTATGGCCATGGCTAACAATTATTGCATCAACACGTGACAATAGTGAGACTATAATCCTACCTGCTTAAGCTCCTTCAACTGCACAAGACTCTTAATATTTGAAGAGTATCCTTGTGGGACTTTGACCTGCTACAGACACTGACAAAAATTGATCTTCTCCTTTTTCGACAAAGTATGACAAGCTGGAGGCAAGTATAATTTTTTCCCTTTAGACCTTGGATGCAACTGCGATCGTATGCCCAACTCAGCTAGATCTTGACGAGTATTCAAACCATCTTTCTTCTTGCCTTGAATGTTAAGGAGCGTCCCAATGACACTATCACATGCATTTTTCTCTACATGCATAACATCAATACAATGTCTAATATCTAGATCAGACCAATACGGAAGATCAAAGAAAATCGACCTCTTCTTCCATATGCAAGTCTTACTTTTATTCCTTCTTTTGGGTCTTTCCAAATACAGTATTAAGGTGTTGAACCTGCTGGAAGACCTGCTCACCAGTCAACGGTATCAGCGCAATTTCGTGCTCTAGACTTCCATTAAATGCTTTTTTCAATTGCCTGTAAGGGTGATGAGGTTTTAGAAAATGATGATGCCTGTACATTGTTTTTCTACCATGTTTTAGTTGTATGTAGCTTGTGTCTTCTTCACAGATGGGGCATGCATGATGACCCTTAACACTGTAACTGCTCAGATTCCCATATGCTGGAAAGTCATTAATGGTACAAAAAAGCATTGCACGCATTTGAAAAGTCTCATTATGAAACCCATCAAACACTAAAACCCCCTCGTCCCATAACTTTGTCAGGTCTTCAATCAACGGACTTAGATAAACATCAATGTCATTTCTTGGCTGTCTTGGGCCCGATATCATCATAGACAACATCATGTATTTTCGCTTCATGCACAACCAAGGAGGAAAATTGTAAATTACTAGTAGAACTGACCATGAACTGTGTTGAGGCTTAAATTGCCATATGGATTCATTCCATCACTGACTAGTCCAAGCTTAAGATTTCTTGCCTCTTTGCCAAAATCCAGATACAAACGATCAATCTTCTTCCACTGGGAGCAATCAACCGGATGACAGACCATTCCATCACAGTTCCTCCCTTTTGCATGCCAGGTAAGGTCTTTTGCGTCATCTGCATTAGCAAAAAGACGCTTAAACCTTGGAATGATTGGAAGATACCACAACACCTTCGTTGGGGGGCCCTTCTTTGAGTTTTCATCAGTACTACAGTCATCATCATCCTTCACTTTGTATTGTGATACTCCACACCTAGGGCATTTGGACATTTCTTCAAATTCATGTCTGTACAATATGCAATCATTTTGGCAAGCATGAATCTTCTGATACTCCATATCCATCGGACACAGTATCTTCTTGGCCTGATAGTAACTTTTAGGCAACATGTTTACCTCTTGCAGCATATCATGCACTACTTGAAGCAGTGAAGTAAATCTTTTGTTGCTCCACCCATATCTGGCCTTGACATTAACCAAACTTAACACCGCTGACAATAGCGTCAAGGAATTCTTACACCCCGGATACAAAGGCTTCTTTGAATCACTTTGCAATGTATCGTACACAGGGGCATATGCTTGCTAAAAAGACTCTTGTCCAAGGTCACAAATCATATCCTCCAAGCGATCTCCCATTTCTACATCAAACGGTTCAAATTGGGACCCACTCTGCATGTCTGTCAATTCTCCTTGCCATATCCATGTGGTGTAATTCTTCTTAATTCCATCACACAATAGATGCTCCCATATATCATCCAATATTTGTCATCTTCCGTTCAAACAATTGATGCAAGGACAATAATATTTTTCGTCCTCATCCGATCGACTTCTTTCAGTGTTGTTAGTGAGATTTAACATTAGTTTTTTTAAAAACTGATGCTGATATGTAGATTTATAACTTTTTTTTTTCATAATTCTTATCATATAACATCGGCTATTTAAATAACCGATGTTGTATTTATTAGTTAACATCGGTTTTGAAAAATCGATGTTAACGATACTACTTTCCACATTAGTACTTTCTACATCAGTTAATAACCGATGTTGAAAGTCTTAAATAACCGATGTAAAAACCTTATTTTCAAGTGGTGATTCTGAACATCGGAAACTTGATTTTGGGAATCCCTTCATATTCAGTACTAGGTGGTGTTTCCATGTCATCAATATCACCATCCTCATCTTCAAAATCAGCTGTTGTTACTGCTTCATCATTCATCCAAAATAGTGCATCAACATCCCAAGTGGTCTTATATTCATCATCGTAATTTGGTGGAGGTGGAGGATGATTTTCTGCAAAAATTTTTGGATCCAACATACTGGTCTAGTCCCAGTCTTCTTTATAGTCACTATCATCTAAGGATGTGTATTCACTGCCAGTTTCATCTTCGGCCACATAGTCTCCACCACCGAGTACCTCATTATCATGTCTGTCAGCCTCACCCTGAATCTAAACTTCATCCCTATCATTGTTAGCATCATCAATAACAACAACTTCTACTTCTTCAATTATAGAAAAATCATTTCCTCTGCCATTTGATAACCCTTCATCGAGGACTGGAACATCAATGAGATGCTCCACAAATATCTCAACAACACCAAACCCTTTACAATTTGCACCAAGTTGCAACACATTAGCATCATTGTTCAATGGTTTCAATCCACAACTCAGACCAAATTTTGGATGTTGGTACCACAAATACTTGAAATGTTTGTGGAGCAAAAAAGAAACCACCTTTCTGAAGTCAATATAGGACATCTCATCCACATCCCAAACCCATTTTTCTAGTCGACTTGTACCCTTCACATATATGATACAAGGCTATTGTAGTTGCGACAGTCCATTTAAATGAATCCTTTTTTAGTAAATCAATCAAAGGTGCTGCCAGTTGCGCATAACTCTTCACAAAACAATGACAATACCCCGATAATCCAAGGAACCCACACAATTGATTTAAATTGGTTGGCAATGGCCAAGTTCGAATAGCATCCAGCTTTGTTGTATCCATAGCCACTCCCCGACCTGAAAACGTATGACCTAAATACTCAATTTTTGTTACTCCAAAGGAGCATTTAGAAAAACGTGCATACAACTGATGTTGTTGAAGTGTTTTCAGGACTACCTCCAAATGGTAGAGATGATTATTCCATAAAGAACTATATATGAGGATATCATCGAAAAAGACAAGAACAAACTTTCGTAAGACGTCCTTAAAGATATCATTCATCAAACCTTGAAACATAGTCGGTGCGTTAGTCAATCCAAAGGGCATGACCAACCACTCGAAATGGCCATGATGCGTGCGAAAAGCGGTTTTATGTATGTCCTCAGGTGTTAATAGAACTTGAGGATAACCGGAACTCAAATCCAGCTTCGAGAAAAAGGAAGCACCAAATAACTCATCGAGCAATACATCCACGGTGGGTTTTGGAAAACTATCCTTTATCGTAGTGGCGTTAAGAGCTCGATAATTAGTACATACACGCCAAGAACCATCCTTCTTCTTCACAAGGATTATGGGAGACAAAAAAGGACTCTTGCTTGGTTGAATAATCCCCTCTATAAGCATATCAGCCACTAACTTTTCTATTTCCTCTTTTTGGCTGTGGGGATAATGATATGGCATCACTTTGACAGGGCCTGAGCCTTTAATTAATGGAATATAATGATCTTGAGTGCGGTGGGGCAGCAATGAAGTTGGGGTATCGAACACCGAAGCATAGTTATGCAATAAAAGAGCCAATTTGGGTTCCATGTCATCTAGCAACTCTGATAATGGAATAGCTTGAGCAATAGGATCCACCATCTTCACTGTATATACTTCAACAATAGAATAGGTGTTAACCATACGACGAATGTGATGTAAATGAGCTTGTACTGGAACATGATCCACTTCACCTTGTATTGTAATAAATTTATTCCCATGTAAAAATCTCAGATTCAATAAGGCATAATCAGCTATATGAGGCCCAATGGTCTTCAACCAATTAGCACCCAAAATAAGATCAGCTTCGGAAATAGGGAGAGCATATACTGGTAATTGAAACACATTGCCTTGCGCCTGAATAATCAAATTCTGCACTAGACCTTTAGTTTCCATGTAATTACCATTCCCTACCATCACCTTAAAAGAGGGAGCTGGCTCAACAGGAAGCTTCAAAAACTTAGCAATGCGAGGTTGCATAAAATTGTCAGAACTACCACCATCTATCAGCACTATGGCTGATAATTTTTCAATAAATGCCAAAAATCAAATTGTACCCACACATGTACCTCTTTCTAATGCATTAAGTGACAAGTGATGATCATCCACAACAGTTTCTTCCTTAATGAACTGTTGTCCAGTGTCAAGGTGCGGATAACCATAAGGTATCTCTGCATGCTACCGGACCCTCGAGTCACGATAGCAAAATTGTGTGTACAGATAACCATAAGGTATCTCCCCATGCTATTGGACCCTCGAGTCACGATAGCAGAATTGTGTGTGTAACGACCCGCCTCGTCGCTACGGTATCCACACTCTAATATTCGATAATTTCAATTTTTATAAAAAGAACTCCCTTAATTTTTGATTATGAAAATAGAAGTGATTTTGTCACAACATAAATTCATCCAACAACACGCCATTACTTAAGTGAATATGCATAATTACATAGAAACAATAATTCGGTACATGTCATACACATAACGAAAATTAAATATGTTCATATATATATATAATTAAAATTCCAGTTTTACATCTTTAACTCAACAAAATAAAACTTAAAAACCAACTACGGAGGAGTTGATTACAAAACACAACTCTCTCCCAAAATAACGCCAACGTCATCACGTCGACTCGGCGGCTCCTCACCAGAATCTTACTCCCTACACCCTGCCACTGTCATTCTGCTCCTACGAACAAGGTTCGTGATCATCACAGGTATCAACCACACGATACAAAATTTCAAGGGTGAGTTTATTATAAAAGAACCAATACCAATTCCAAATAACCACAATTAGCAAGGAACATATGCAAACACGATAAGCATACACATCAATCATTATTCAACACTCATATCCAACAAATATTCATCATTCACATTCAACAATTACTCATCATCCATCCATGGACCCAATCAAGACTGCACAAAATGATGCATGCACCTGACTCAACACTCAGATGCAATGTGGTACGTACCAACAGCAACCTAATATTAGGAAATAGCCTAAGCGTGTCCACACGACACTCTCACTTAGGGAACTGTGCTGAGTTTGTCGAGACCACCCGGTTGTGCACGTAACAGCCCCCCTCCCATAGGTGATTAGCCTGAGAGCCCAAAGGTGTTCCCTACCAAGTGACAGCCCCCTAGTACAAAGTACACTTGGCCACAGTTACTCTATTTCATGTGTCGTATGAGCTATGATCATGACCAAAAGTAAGTGCCAAAGACCATGGACCAATTAAAGCACCTAAGCACCCCCTCAGGAATGCTTAGATTCTATAACCACGCTAGTTACCCACGTCTGGGCCATCCGACAAGGTTAGTGCACTCTACCCCCCATGACATACACTTCATACGACGTATGAACGTGACCAAAGACCCTGGAAGGTCAGTGCACAGTGCCCCCCACGATCATACACAACATCCAACGTATGAACGTGGCCAAAAGCTAGTGCCAAAGACCCTGAAAGGTCAGTGCACAGTGCCCCCCACGAACATACACAACATGCACATGCCAATGCATTTCCAACATCAATCAACAAATCGTATTTCCATGTCATTCACAACATAAATATCATCTCATCTCAATGACGTTATCAACAACAACAACAACCTCATTTCATATCCACATATTCATCAATAATAACAATTCATGTTTACATGGTCTTTATTAACAATGTCATCTCAAATCAATATCATCATAATTATCATTAGCATCACATATCAATTAAAGTCCTCAATAGCAACATCAACAACAATTCAAAACAAACACAACAATATCATTTCCACACGCACGGTCTTCAAGCAACACATTTCAAACAACCAAAACAATATCATTCATCACAATACATATATATATATATATATATATATATATATATATATATATATATATATATCGCATCCCATTAGTTAAAACGTAATTTTCTTTGAAGAAAAATCAGCATGCAATAGGGACAGGCAGATATCCTCATAGCTAGGTTCCCTGACCCTAACTATGGTGTTAAAATGATAAATTTTATAATAAACTCCCCTCACCTATCGTGAGCTACCCCGCGGATTCCTTGTCGCGTCACTTGAAGATTCCTTTTTGTCCTTGCTCGTCGATTCCACACAAGCCTCTACCGTGCCAAAACGAAGGAGACTTAGTATGGATTTCAGAAAACAAAGCTAGTAACAGTGCTCTGGGTCAAACACCCACATCACTACATGAAAGAGCTGAGAGCATTTCGGGTTTTACAAAGGAACTTCATTTGAAAATTCCGACCACGCCAATGTGACCGGTGTTCAGTGTAGGTTACGAAAATAACATGCATTTCATGAAAGGATAACGTTTACAAAGTCTCTTTCTCTATGGTTTTTAAAAGGAAGCATAAGACATGCAATGGCGGTTCCAAAGGCAGAAAAGATGCAAAGAGAAGATGAAACTAACAAGAAACAAGCATAGAACCATGGTTACCTCGAAAGAAAACGAAAGGTCAGATTAGGGTTTTCGTTCTCTACCAAAAATGCAAGGCAAGTTGGAAGATTCCGCTTCGGTTGAAGGGTTCCTCTCGGTGTGAGTTTTCAATGGAGAACAATGATGGTTTGTGGTTGCTAATGGTGGCTGTGGGTGATGGATAAAGTTCTTGGAACTTTAGAAATGGCTTTGGAAGAAAGAAAGAAGAAGAAATGACATTTTTCCTAAGCTACACGAAAGCAAAGGCTGAAATGCTTAAATAAGAGATGCTCTCGGGAACGAAGCTTCTAGCACACTCCAGATATCTTCTCAAAGGTGAGACTTTTTCGCGGTCTCGGTCGGAAGACGTCGACATCTCTAGGAAGGGTGCAGATGACCACATTGGTCTCTGCATGTCAACAGGCTCGCTTGCCTCTAGTTGCGGATAACCATATGGTATCTCCGCATGCTACCGGACCCTCAAGTCATGATAGCAAAGGTGGGACTTTTTTGCGGTCTCGGGCGGAAGACGCTGACATCTCCGGGAAGGGTGCAAATGACCACATTGGTCTCTGCGTGTCAACGGGCTCGCTTGCCTCTAGTTGATGAAAGGTATGGATAACCATAAGGTATCTCCACATGCTACCGGACCCTCGAGTCACGATAGCAGAATTGTGTGTGCAGATTACCGTATAGGGCATCTCTGCGTGCCACCAAACTCTCAGGTCACGATAGCAAAAGGTGTGTGGGGTGGTCGACAAAAGCAAGGCTTTTGCTCCTACGTATCCTCAATTGCGATGAGGAACTCAGACCTACGTAGTTCTTCATTTTTTTTTGTGTGAGACTAAAAATAGTCTCAGTGTTCTTTCACTAAAATGCGAACATGCTTTAGCAAAGAAACAAACCTCCAACCGATCAAGGCAACATATATTTTTTTGAAGAAAAACAATGCGTCTATTGGAGAAGGAATGTATGCCGATAAAATTTTCTCATAACCACAAATGAGATTTTGGATGTTAGCGTTTCGTTTCTAAACGACCATTTTAGAGGAAACACTGGGTCCAACAAAAATAGAAGAAAATCACTAGGAGTGTATCAATCTCACACAGGCAAGTGTTTTATCCTAATTTCGAACCATAGATATGTCATGACTTGATTTTGCAAATCATTTCCTATCAAATCAAAGATTACATGTGTGATCATGGATCAATAGGAATTTTTCTTAGGAATAGTGTTTTTGGAGGGGAATTTGGCTCTGAGTGTTTTGGCCTTTTTCCTTTTTTGTTTTTTTTGTTTAGTGCGGGGCAAAAAATTCGCCGGCGCACAAGATTTTGGTTGGTAATCAAAGGGAGATGACCACTTCCAGTCATGGTTTCTTTTCTTTTCTTGTTTGCTTGTGACAATTTTATATTGTTAAGATATTGTCTGGTCCAAAGACCTTTTCTATATATTTTCTTTTGTTTTCTTCTGATCTTTGATCGGGATTTTTTCTTTCCATTTTGCTTTCTTCCAATCTTTGATTGGGAATTTTTTTTCTTTCTGAGGGCGAGGATGGAAATTCTCATCCCGGGTCAAGGTTTATGGTGAGTTGGGATTTTGGCTCAAAGCTTGTAGAACGCCTGGACATGATATATGTCAGGGTGTTGGTTTGGCCAGCGGTTCAGGGATAAAGGAATGTCCCACATTATTTCCATGACATGCGTGCAACAATGATGATTCAAAAATTTTATGCAAAACTAGTCATGCATGCACCTATGTGGACACTCAAGCATCAAGTTTTGTGGTCATGTGATACTAAGGCTTAGGATTAATTTTTCCTATTTAAGTCAACCCAGTGTTTCCAAAACATGCTCTTTTATAAATTCATGCATTCATCCGAGTCCATTTTGGGTGTTCGGGAAAATTTTCACAGCATTCACCCTTCAGGTGTATACACATTTTTTCAACAAAACCCTTTTGTGTTTTGATCGGTGAATCTTTTTCAAAGAAAGAGCTGGAGTTTATTTCTTTTCGAAAGCGTCTTGGCTTTTTAGTCAAAAAAATATATTATTTATTCTTGTTTGTTTTTTTTGTTTTTTTGTTTCGGCAATTTTTCGAAAGATTAAAAACAGCTCGTAACCTGGGCATAGTTGATACCCGAGATTACATTTTATTGAAAAAAGGCGTGTGAACGAAAGTACACCAGACTTACACACATTTTTGCATTTCGGACAAATCATCGTAAAGTAAGTACGACCATATGCCAAAAGCGGTAAATTACTCACAATGCGACAGATAACTGCATGTTCAATTCAATCACAATGGACATAATAATTGGAAGCAGATAATGTCAAATCCCAAGGGAAATAACAGAATAACAAAATAACTGAAAGTAGTAATGAAGGATAAATCACAAGTTTGGCGATCCTGGTTGTATGGCTCTGCCTCCTCCAAGGAAGTGCGGAAATTCATCATCCCTCAGTTGCCCTTGTCTCTATATGAGGAATGACCATCCCTTGATGGCCTCGAAACGCTACTGATGTTCCACGCTTTGGAATTGATGTTTGTCAAAGCCTGTGTCGGCTTGTGGGGCCACACTAGAACCCTCTTCAATGGTTTCCTGGATTGCTTCGCGGGGAGCTTCTTCGTAGCCAATTCTAGGTTACCTCCTAGTAGCACTTCTTTAACATCTTGAGTCGGATGCATAATGACGACTTGTCGATCACGAGCCTAGTACCTACTTGTACCTGCCCCGGTGGTTGGCCACTTGCTGGTCGGCCATGTGTCGCAGACAACGCTCCAACCTTTGTGGATGAGCTGAGGTGGACTTTGAAGGTGGTGGCGGTGTGTCTGTCGCCCGCTGCTGGCCGTCCTCAGGCTACTGTGGTGCCTCGCCCTGTGCCTGCCTGGGGGCACAATACTTCTTGATGAAGGCCCTGTTAATAGGGGGCCTGATGACCTTGCTGGGGGAGACGGGCACTCCGTAGAACTGATAAAGTCCCGTAATGAGAGCTGGAAACCCCAGAGCCCTATTGGACTTCTCCGGGTCCACTGGGTGTCTTGGGGGCAGGATCCCTGCAAACAGTAGATGACCCTAGAAATCAGTTGAGCCACATGCATACTTACTTATGTCATGATGGCATAAACCAGCTGACACTTCGGCAGGGGGAGATCGGAGTTGTGGTCGCTGGACAAAATGTTGCTAAGTAGCAACATCATCAATTTGTTGGTGCGCATGATCCGCACTCATCTCCCTGTAGCGGTCTGGGTGAAATCTTACCCTGGTATGCATAGTAGCTGGGCGATAGCCTCCTTCTCTGGCTGTGCTCGCATAGTTGGCCCTCCTCCAAGATCAAGGGGGTGGCCCAGGAACTGATAAAAGGAAACCACTGGCCCCTCACCCAGGAGCACAAGCCTCAGTTAAGCATTAAAGGTAGAGGACCTTGAGTTCTCTGAAGGCGAAGACGTGTAGCCCTCTAAAGGTGAGGACGTACAATCCTCTGAAGGCGAGGACGTGTAGCCCTCTTAAGGCAAGGACGTGTAGCCCTCTAAAGGCGAGGATGTGTAGCCCTATGAAGTCGAGGACCTACAGCCCTCTGAAGGCGAGGATGTGAAGCCCTCTAAAGGCGAGGACGTGCAGTCCTCTTACGACAAGGGCGACTAGCCCTCTAAAGGCGAGCACGTGAAGCCTTCTGAAGGCGAGGACGTGCAGTCCTCTGAAGGCGGGGGTGTGTAGCCCTTTTACGGTGAGGACATGCAACCCTCTAAAGGCGAGGATATGCAGCCCGCTTACAGTGAGGGCGTGTAGCCCTCTAAAGGCGAGGACGTGTAGTCCTCTGAAGCCGAGGACGTGCAATCCTCTAAAGGCGAGGGCGTGCAGCCCTCTTAAGGTGATGACGTGTAGCCCTCTAAAGTCGAGGACGTGTAGTCCTCTGAAGGCGAGGATGTGCAGCCCTCTTAAGGCGAGGACGTGCAGCCTTCTTAAGGCAAGAACGTCCAACCCTTTTAAGGCGAGGACGTGTAGCCCTCTAAAGTCGAGGACGTGTAGTCCTCTGAAGGTGAGGACGTGCAACCCTCTTAAGGCGAGGACGTGCAGCCCTCTTAAGGCGATGGGTACTAGTACCCAAGGGTCCACCCTTATGAGAAAGCAAGAGATTGACTCATCAAGAGGGCTGGTCATCCCAAATTCAAAAGATTGGACATTAGATGTAGGAAATCTATGCAGTTAACATGATTTTTAGGGATGCAGATGCATGCAACCTTTGTCTTGAAATGCGGTAAATGCGGACTTCGTATGAAACAATGCAATGTAATGGAAAGTTGTACAATGTTCATGACATTCTTTCCCTATTTTGTGATTTTGATTTGATTTTTGAAAGAGGTGATAATTCATGCAACCTCATCCTATCTTTTTCAAATCTCTTCGGGAACTCCCTCAGAGTGTATGTCCTATTTGATTTACTCACTTGACAATTTAGGAGTGAGGCGATGGAGCCGTTTAATCAATCCACTGAAATCCCAGGGTTTGTGATGTGCCATTATTTTCTCCTATTTATTAACCCTTTTTGCATCATTTTAAGTACTGATTAGTCTTAATTGTCAAATTAATTAGGCAGTTTTATTATTTGGGCCCATTCAACTAATTTGATGTTTTTAATCTAATTTCAGGAATTAAGGAAGCATTGGGCTTGAATCCAGAATTGGGCTTGGACTTGAAGAGAGCAGACTATTTTATTCTACAAAATTAGATCTTATCTTATCTAGATATTATTTAGATTTGATCTCATCTAGATATTATTTCATCTAGATCTTATCTTATCTTATCTAAATTTGATTTTATTTTATTTATGGGCTTGGATTTAAAACAGATTTGTAAGCTTTGGGGCTGAAAAACTATATAACAACACCAAGGTTCTAGTTTAGCTCTCTCTCTTCTCTCTTCTCTTTCTGATTTATTTTCGTTTTTGGCAATTCCAGTTCTGACTTTTTAGTTTTAGCAATAAAATTTCATTCATCAATAAAATTTCGTTCTCTATTGATTAATGGAAGGCTAAGTCTCCAGCGTTGTTTTCTCTTGAGGATCAAGCACAGTTCTCTTTGAGGTTCTATTATTATTGTTAAATTCTGTTCAGGTTTTCCTCTTCACTAATTACTCTAAATTTGTTGCTATTAATTCATGCATGCTTAGTGCTTGATTAATTGTCTCTGCGCTTATTTTACGTTCATGCTTAATGATCGTTTATGAGTAATTGGTGTATGTGTTGCTTAATCACATAATGAATGCCTTATGTTAAATTTCGCTTAGTAATTTAATTTAGGGTTGAATTAAGTGGTTAAACTGATAAAGGATAAATTCTCGCAATCTAGGATAAGCGACTTGCTTGTGAATAAAGGGGAAGCAACGTATTTTAATTCTGATATTTTCTAATTTAATTTTACTCGCTGTTTAATTTACAAAAGCAAACAACCCCCCTCCCCCCCAATTTGTTACTATTTCCTACTATCTGTTATGAACATTTGGTTTGTCATTGCTCGTTGGGAAACAACCTAGGATCACTTCCTAGTTACTACATTTTAATATTTATTTGATTCGGGTACGACCTCGATCAGTTTGTCACTCCCCCCCTTTTTTTTGTTTAAAAACATCGACAGGTGAGAACTTTTGACCTGCCCCTAGGTTCGCCTGAGGCTCATGCACGGTGCCCCTTATTTCCCCAGTGTAGGGCTTTGAGGTATCAATCTTTGTCTTTCATCATGACCTTGTAGTAGGGAACCTATTGGGTGAGAATTTCTGATCTACCCCTAGGTTCTCTTGAGGTTTATGCATGGTGTCTTTCATTGCCGTAGTGTAGGGCTCTGAGGTATCCATAGTTGTCTTGTTTTCACAACCTTGTAGCAAGGAAGAATGAAAGAAGCGGTTGATTCTCAAAAAGGATTTTCAAGGACGAGAAATAGTTGAAGGATTTTTCAGTTGACGGATTAAGTCAAATGACTCCTATTCATGATAACTCACTTCTCTCTCAAAAAGACAAACTTTCAGGAATGATAAAATGAGGTCACATGAATGTCTATATTTTTACTTGAAAACACAGTCAATCAAATGCTTTTTCTATTTATTTTTGAACTTTTCTGCTTTACTCGTTGTTTACGGCATCCTCACCAAATATGTAGCACGAGTAATTTCTAATTGAACGGTCTTGGAAGTCCAAACTCAGGAGCGCAGGTCGCTTGAGCAAGCAAACCAATGGCTTGCACCCACATTCCAGTGGAAGCAAAGATGTAATTACAAGAGGATGAGGGACAAAGATGTCAAATTTATCCATTTTATTTAGCATTGTAACTGTGGTTTACAATATTGGCATAAACTTGAAAATCCCGATGAGTCATTAGAGACATCTAACAATAGGTTTCCAAATTGCCCCATGTGTAGTGTCGCTTGTCAATGTTAGGATTCACTAGCGATTCTCCTCAAATTTCAGCCAGCCCGCATCAGTTAGACTTTGCACCTTACGCTTCAAGTCATACAGTGCTCAATGGAATGTCCCGAAACTCCTCCATGATATGCCCATGTTGCATTTGAGTCGTATCCTTGGAAAAATGGAGGTTGAGGAACCCTGGCAGGGGTTATGGCTACCATTGTATTATCAAGTAGATATGGGAGCAAGTTAGCTTATGACACCGGAATTTAGGGTGAATCCTACAGGCTTTTTGCTGCAAAATTCCTTTTTGGTTTGCGCTATAGGTGGTGTTTGGGCATTGGGTGTGTGGTGAGCAGGCAGGCCTTGTGGCTGATTTGGGGATGGCTTTTGTGGATGATTGGGTGAGAGGGACTGCTATTGGCTGAGTAATGACATTGTTGGGCTGATGGGAAATTTGACCGTGTAGGAATGGTAGTCATAGCAAGGGTTTCTCCCTCATTCTCATCCTCTTCATTTGCCCCAGTTTTCGCATTCATCAAAGCAGGGTGATCAGATTTGCCTCTTTCCAGACCCACTTTGATCCTTTCGCCAACGAAGACCAAATCCACAAAGCTTGAAGGTGTGTAACCCACCATTTTCCCATAGAAGTGTTGTGGTTGGGGGCGAAATTGAGGCCCCTCCAAAGTGTTTTGCAGGGGTATACCACCAACTGCTTGCCCTTCAGTGGCATATCCGAGGCAAGGCTCGAAGTCGGCTAGATTGTGGTGGGGAATTTCATGTGTCTCCCCCATGGGTTGAGAGACATGTGCATGATCAGATTGAGGTTGTTGGCTCTCAATAAGTATGGGAGTGGAGTTATTGACATTCTCATTGGGAGTGTATGCCACATTGGGTGGTGTATAGTTGGCAGGCAAGCCATATAGCGGGAAGGCGTGCTTGTTTTGAATTTGCACATAATGGGGGCCACCTGTACTTCCCAAATCTTTGCCTACAATATCTGAGATTGGATGATTCATTTGGTTGAGCCCAGATGGGGGCGTCGGGTTCACCTTATCAACAGCGCTGGTAGCGGCAAGTGCAACCGCATTGGCTTCCATTATCTTCTTCATGCTCATCATGGCCTCCATCATTGTGGCCATTTGCTCTTTCATGGCCTCCCTGTCGGCCTTCATCTGCTCTTGTACCTCCTTTACTTCACCCAATACTCTAGCTTTAGCACGGGTTCGGTAAGGGCTTCGTATAGCGTGTTCTTTTCTTTTTGATAATAATGATTAAGTTTGTTTTTTTTTCAAGGAAAGAATGCAATGAGCAATGCAACCAATGAAAAGCATGGATGTATGCGAATGATGCACAGTTGAAGTATTGCGAATTTTTATGCAGGACATGGGGCTGAATCAATTTAGATTTTCAACATGGTCCATGACATCTTGGTCCATGAGCAATACCCGTTGGGAGGAAGGAAGCCATATCTTTTCTTGGGGTTCTATCCCTCCGTGGCTAGAGTTGCCAAGGTAGTGAAAATCTCGACACAAGAGTTGGTCCGGGTAAAGCAAAATCGGAATGGGGTAGTCGGAGTACCAAGGAGGTGTTTGGAGGAGAAGGCAAAGGCCTTGGAAAATCAAGGTGAATGGGCTTCTTTTATTGACATCTTAACGCTTTTGATCTTCAGAGTTGTCCTTTTTCCAAATCTGGAAGGATTAGTGGACCTAGCAGCGATTGACGCTTTCCTCGCCTTTCATCATGGCAAGGAAAGCCCGGTTATCGCCATTTTGGCCGACATGTATGACACGTTCGACCGAAGATGTGAAAATAGCGGCACATCAATTGTTTGTTGTACACCGACTCTCTATGTGTGGCTGGTTTCGCACCTTTTTTGCCAAGAAGGTAGGCTTGTGTGTCCGCTACAAGGTCACTGCTCGTGCGCCGAGAAAGGAAAGGCGAATTGGGACCAACTCTTGGCTAGCATGGAGGGGGCGTCCGTTAATTGGTTCCCTCACTGGAAGGAAGGAAGAACCGGGATTTTGTCCTCGTGTGAAGGATTTCCAATGTTCCCTTGATGGGAACAAGGGGTTGTAGTAATTATAATCCCGTCCTCGCCATCGGACAACTTAGCTACCCCATGAGAGGAGCGCCGTCGGAGGAAAGCATCGCGCCTTTCATCGCACGGGGTTTCAGTGACCCCAACACAAGGGTACTTCAAGGAGTTTGCAAGGCATGGGATGCGGTGCAAAGGAAGGACAAAGAGCTTAGGGGAAGTAGTAATGGGATCATCGGCGACTATCGTAAGTGGCTGAGAGTCTACACACGAGGCTTAGATTGGCTCCCAAAGCTAAGGGCTACGAGAGAGGAAGAGGCCGAAGCTCCGGAAGAGAGTGAAGAGGTACAAGCCCTAAAGGTGGAGCTTGAAAGAGCCTGGGCAGTCAAAGAGAAGTTCAAGTCAACGGCCATCAAAGTTCGAAGAGAGTACGATGAACTAAGGGACATCAATATGACCACCATCGAAGCCTTGGAACGAGAAACCAAGAGGGTCCGAAAGGAAGAACACGACCGAAACAAGTTTCAAGGGGCTTTATGGGGCAGCAACAGTGAGCTCAAGCTCCGAAGAGACAAAAGGGATTAGTCGCGGGTTGAAGGCATGATCTTGAAGGACGAGTTAAAGGCTTGCCTTAGGTCGAAAAGAAATTTGTCCCAACAGTTAAGCGAGACTGAAGGGAATATGTGGGCCATCATCGATGAGTATAAAGAGAAGCTAAACCTAGCAGCGACTCATGAGCAAAGACTAGAGGATGAGTACACCAAGATATCAGTAAAAAGGAAAGCAAGGGAAAGGGTAATTGACTCATTGCATAGAGAGGCAATGATGTGGATGGATAGATTCGCCTTTACTTTGAATGGAAGTCAAGAGCTTCCCTGACTGCTAGCTAAGGCCAAAGCAATGGTGGACGTGTACTCGGCCCCTGAAGAAATTCACGGGCTCCTCAACTATTGCTAGCACATGATTGATCTAATGGCTCACATAATTAGGAGTCGTTAAGGCAATTGTATTGTCACTCTGATTTTGGCTAGTTAAAACCTTTTTGTTCTCTAATAAGAAGAGGTTGGTTTAATTCCATGAGTTTACTTAAAAGACCTGTGTGAATCCAATACTTCGACAGCTTATCTCTAGCATGCATTCATGTTTAAATTCCTTGTCGCTTACTCATCGTATTTTGTTCCTTTGTGGAGTAACACTATAACTAAGTGCGCTCCAAGGCACCCCTATCAAACCCGTTCTAAATCTAAGGCTATGGGTGACGTAGAGGAAGTGTAAGAACAGATGAAAGCCGACATGTCGGCTCTGAAAGATCAAATGGCTTCCATGATGGAAGCCATGCTAGATATGAAAAGATTGATAGAGAGTAATGCAGCCACAACTATCATTGCCAACACCGCCGTTGAAGCAGATCCGATCCTTCCGTCTACAACAAATCTAGCATATCAACTCGCCCTGGATATGGTGGGACGAGGAAGAGACACATTGGGGAATACCAACAGCCCGCATTTGGGGTACAACCGAAGTTCTTACCCTTATGGTCTACCCCCCAACTTTACGCCACCTGCCATGCATGAGAACATGGATCACGCTGCTCTCCTTACTTTTTGAATGGCAACCTCCCCAGCCCACAGGGGGAGCCCGCGATGACCCTCGACAGTGTTTCCATGGGGACGTCGACTCCTACCCCCTTTTCACCACTAAGGGACCAGCGCCCAATGCCTTGCCTCATCCCAATATCGCGGGAGTCTCTCAACCTCGCCCGATGCAATCATTGCTCTTCTCCGTAGGGGGACCACCTCCGGCAGTGGAAGGAAGAGAACAACTGGATCTCATCGAAGAGAGATTGAGAACGGTTGAAGGGTTCGAAGATTATCCCTTTGCCAACATGATCGACCTATGCTTGGTGTCGGATGTCGTCATCCCCCCAAAATTTAAGGTACTTGATTTTGACAGGTACAAAGGGACAACTTGCCCCAAGAATCATTTGAAGATGTATTGTCGGAAAATGGGGGCATACTCAAGGGATGAGAAGCTACTCATGCATTTCTTCCAAGACAGCTTGGCCAGAGCCGCAATTGTTTGGTACACCAACTTGGATGAATCGCGCATCCGCTCGTGGAAGGACTTGATTACTGCCTTCATTAGATAGTATCAATATAATATTGATATGGCCCCCGATAGGACTCAATCACAAAACATGAGCAAACGGGAAGACAAATCCTTCAAGGAGTACGCCCAAAGATGGAGGGATTTAGCGATTCAAGTGGCATCTCCCATGGTTGAAAGGGAGATGATTACCATGATAGTAGACATTCTGCTGGTGTTCTACTACGAGAAGTTGGTGGGCTACATGCTCTCTAGCTTTGTGGATCTTGTATTCACGGGCGAGAGGATAGAAGTGGGCCTGAAAAGGGGGAAATTTGACTATGTCTCCCCTGCCGACATAAGCAATAGAAAGATCGGAGTAGTCGGGGCAAAAAGAAAAGAGGGGGACGCCCATGCCGTCACCTCGACACCTGCCTGTCTAAAGCCTCACCAAGCCTCGCATGGTACTCATCAGTACGCTCAACACCACCCGAATTTTTTGGCCCGCACCGGAAACTCTTCCAGCTCAGCTCCCGTCCAGCCAAGGACATTTGCACCATTGCAAAGGGCCCCTGCTCAGACTTCGGCTCCTACACAACCTCGTCCCTCCAACGATGCCAATCCTAGCATGAATTCCAACATGGGAAGAAACCCTCCGGTAAAGAAGCTTCCGAAGTTTGCCCCAATCCCAATGTCATATGGGGACCTATTGTCGTCACTAATCGCCAACCAGTTGGCAGTGGTGACCCCTGGAAGGATTTACCAGTCTCCCTTCCCAAAGTGGTACAAAAATTCGAGGCATTCGATCGAGCAATGCATGGCCCTTAAGCACAAGGTCCAAAGCTTGATCAAGGCAGGATGGTTGACGTTCCAAGAAGACGGGCCAAATGTGAAGACGAACCTGCTCCCCAACCATGGAGGATCGGATGTAAATGCAATTGAGGCATGTAAACTGCAAAAGCCTAAGCATTTAAAGGACATATAATCCAACAGAGTGAGTTCAAGATAATCGAGCAACTCAACAAAACTCTGGCTAGGGTTTCTCTGTTAGAACTGCTCATGAGTTTCAAGCCTCACCGAACATTGCTAGTTAAAGTTTTGAAGGAGGCCCATGTGGTCACCCAAGACATCTCCGTAGAAGGCTTCGAGGGGATTGTCAACAATATCATAGCCAATAACTACTTTACCTTTGCTAAGGAGGAGACTCTCGTCGAGGGACGAGGACATAATAGGGCTTTGCATGTATCTGTCAAATGCATGGATCACATCATGGCCAAAGTGCTCATTGACAATAGCTCCAGCCTAAACGTAATGCCCAAAACCACCTTGGAGAAACTGCCATTCAATGCCTTCCACCTGAAACCAAGCTCCATGGTGGTCTAGGCTTTTGACGGAAGTCACTGGGAAGTAAGAAGGGAGATTGATCTCCCAGTTCAGATAGGACCACACACCTGTCAGGTTACTTTTCAAGTAATGGATATTAACCCAGTCTACACTTGTGTGTTGGCCTGACCATGGATTCATTCGGTGGGAGTCGTCCCCTCAATGCTCCACCGAAAACTAAAATTCGGGGTGGAGGGGCACTTAGTCATTGTTTCGAGGGAGGAAGATGTTCTGGTAAGCTGCCTCTCTTCTATGCCATATGTGGAGGCCACAGAAGAGTCCTTGGAAATGACTTTCCAGTCCTTCGAGGTGGTAAGCAACACTTGTAACACCCTGAGATGTTATTAATTATAAATCAATGTTTAATTGTATTTGTTGTGTTATTTGACTATATGCTTGACTTGAATGAGTTGAAGTATGCCTTGAATTAGTCATGTGTGAATTTCTTGATGTGGAGTTTTGTTGAGATAAGTTGAAATCCCAGATTTGTTAACTATTGGATCATATTCAAATTTTGTCTGAGGCTTTCTAAGACATGTTTCCACAGTCTGGCCATTGGGATTTTGAAAATAACAACTTTTGGTCTCTCGCTAAGTGCAATTCCAACCGAGAGGAAGTTGCGCTGAGCGCCTAGAGGTGTGCTAAGCACAATTTGCAGGTTATATATACGTCCTCAATGTGAAAAACACGATTTTTCACTCTACTCTTCTCCAAAACGCCACCCAAACCCTAAAACCTCATTTTTCATCACCTAAGACCATTGGTGGCCGTCGTGAGTTGCCATTGCTTGCCGTTGAACCCCCACACCAAGAGGAACACTTTAATCGAAGCAGAATCCTTCTCAAGGATTCGGTGGAGAAAATTCCCCAATCCTCCATTTCAAAGCTTCTCTGAGCTAATCTTCATTCCTAAACCCTTATCCTAGTTAGTTTGAGTTCCTCTTAGTGTCTCTTATGTGTTGGGTACTGTAATAAGGTGTTTTTACACTTCCTTTGAAAAACCCTTGAGAATGATACATTGCAAAAGTTATCTTTTTATGAAATGGGTGTTGTTTTTGTGACCTTCATTGAACCCCAGTCACATAGGCGTGATCGGAATTTCAAAATGATGTTCCCTTTTTGTAGAATTCGAAACACCCCTTAGCCCTTTATGTTTTGACAGGGGTATTTGATCCCGAATGTTGTCATTGACCTTGTTTTTCAAATCTATATTGTGTTTCCTTCATTTTGGCATATAAAGCCTTGTGTTGGACCGACAAGCGTGAATGAGAGAGAGACCTCTAAGTGACGCAAAGAGGAACCGACGGGGAGCTCACGATAGGTGAGGGGAGTTTATTATAAAATTTACCGTTTTGATACCATAGTTAGGGTCAGGGAACCTAACTAAGGGAATACATGCCTGTCCCTGTTGCATGCTGAGTTTTTCTTTAGAAAACAATGCTTTTGTCCTTATTTGACTTGTGTTGTTTGAAGACCTAGGAAGTGTGAATCTCAGGCATGAAAAGTATATGTATATGCGGAATGCGACTTACTGTTGATGTTGATATTTATGATGACATTTATTTGAGATATCATTGCTAATGAAGATCGTGTCAACATGAATTGATGTTATTGTTGATGATTATGTGAATATAAAATGAGGTTGTTGTTGTTGTTGTTGATAACGTCATTGAGATGAGATGATGTTTATGTTGAGAATGATATTGAAATGGAATGTTGATGATGTTGGAAATGCATTGAGATGTGCATGTTGTGTATGTTCGTGGGGGGGGGGTGCATTGACCTTGTTGGATGTCCCTGGTGGGGGAAAATAGAGTGGTTAAAGAGTTTAAACATCTATGAGGGGACGTTTAGGATCTTTAATTCATCAATGGTCTTTGTACTTGATGGTGCTCACGTTCATATGTTGTATGTTGTGCATGTTCATGGGGGGTGCATTGACCTTGTCGGATGTCCCTAGTGGGGGAAAATAGAGTGGTTAAAGAGTTTAAGCATCTCTGAGGGGATGGCTTAGGATCTTTAACTCATCCATGGTCATTGTACTTGATGGTGCCCATGTTTCATGCCTCATATGACATGGGAAATAGTATAAACTGTGGCAACGTGTACTTTGTACTAGGGGGTGTGTCACCTGGTAGGGAACTCCCTTGTGGCGTAGGCTGATCACCAAGGGGAGGGAGTTACGGTGCACGACTGGGTGGCCTCGACAAATACTGCATGGTTTCCCTAAGTGAGGTGTTGTGTGGACACGCTTAGGCTATTTCCTTGGTTGATGGTACGTACGACATTGCATCTGAGAGTAGAGGTCGGGTGCATGCATCATTCTAAGCAGTATTGATTGGATCCATGGATGGATGATGAATAATTTTTTAATGTGGGTGTTGAATAATGAATGTTGTGTAAGCTCATGATGTTTGCCTATGTTTTCTTTCTAATTGTGATTATTTGGATTTAGCTTTGGTTCTTTTTATAATGAACTCACCCTTACAATTTTGTATCATGTGGTTGATACCTGTGATGATCATGAACCTTGTTTGTGGGAGCAGAATGATAGCAATAGGGTGTAGGAAGTGAGATTCTATTGAGGAGCCGCTGAGCCGACGTGATGACGTTGGGATTATTTTAGGAGAGAGTTGTGTTTTGTTGATCAACTCCTCCATAGTTGGTTCCATGATTTTTTTTTTGTTGAATTAAAGATGCAAATCCCAGATTTGAATTATATGTATGAAGAAGTTTAATTTCCATTATGTGAATAATGTGTACTGAGTTACTATACTAATATATATATATATATATATATATATATATATATATGTATTCACTTAAGTATTGGTGCATTGTTTGGTGAATGTATCGAGGAAAGAAGGAAAATTTACTTTCATTTTATTTATAAGCAAATTAACGGAGTTTTCATTTAAAATTTGAAATTTCTCGCGCTTTAGAGTGGTGATATCGTAGCGACGAGGAGGGTCGTTACAACACTTCCATAGAATCCCTCCCGATGCGACCCCGCATGTCTGTCGCAACAATGATGGTGGCCCGTGTGATATTAGGGCACGACTATGAGCCCGAAATGGGCTTGGGAAAGAATAATGACGGCATGGCCAGTCTAGTGGACATCAAGGAAAACCACGGAAAGTTTGGGCTAGGCTATAAGCCCACGCGGATTGATGTGAGAAGAAGCATCATAGAAAGGAGGAACAGGGGCGTGGGCCCACAACTAAAGCCACAAGCAAGGGAGGACCCTCCTTGCCATATCATTAAAAGCTTCGTGAGTGTGGGCTTGAGACATGAAGAGCAAGTCGCTGTGATACACGACAAGGCCCCTCAAGAACATTCAGATTGGGTGCGGCCATGCCTTCCTGATTTTCAATTGGGAAACTGGCAAGTCGTGGAACAACCCGAAGTTTCCATGGCGAGCACGATGTAATGCTTTAGCTTCAGTCCTACAGTTGGGCCTAGGCTTTAGGGTTCTCTCCTTGTTAAGGCATTATGTCTTTTGCTATTAAAGAATATAATATAAAGATCTTTCCTTCATCTGTTCTTGCGCCTTCACCCATTCTCATTCATCTGCATGTTTATTTTTGTTGCGTTTAAACGATACAGATCCGACGACGAGTCCTGTGAAGGTACTAATACCGAGGACCCTGCCGTCGATTTTGAACGAGAAGCGAATCAGCCTGAGGTTGAAGAAGACGAAGGTATGGAATTTCCCCCTGAGCTAGAAAGGATGGTTGCTCAGGATGACCGAGAGATGAAGCCGCACCAAGAAGAAATAGAAGTCATAAACTTAGGTGTTGGCTATGAAAAGAAAGAGGTAAAGGTGGGTATGGGCATAACCACACCAATCCGAGATGAATTAGTAGTCTTGCTGCAGAACTACCAAGACATCTTCGCTTGGTCATACCAAGATATGTCTGGTTTGAACCCCGACATTGTGCAACATCGTTTGCCTCTGAAACCCGACTATTCCCCGGTCAAGCAAAAGCTGCGGAGGATGAAGCCAGAGATGTCCCTAAAAATTAAAGAGGAAGTGAAATAGCAGTTCAACGCTGGCTTCTTGGCAGTGGCTCGATACTCGGAATGGGTGGCTAACATTGTGCCAGTCCCTAAGAAAGATGGGAAGGTACGAATGTGCATGGACTATCGGGACCTAAACTGAGCCAGTCCCAAGGATAACTTCCCTTTGCCACACATCGATGTCATTGTAGATAACACGGTCAACTTCGCTTTGTTTTCCTTCATGGATGGGTTCTTGGGTTACAATCAAATAAAGATGGCGCCAAAGGACATGGAGAAGACTATGCTCGTCACCTTGTGGGTGACGTTCTACTATAAGGTGATGTCCTTTGGGCTCAAGAACGCTAGGGCAAACTATCAGCGGGTTATGGTAGCATTATTACATGACATGATGCATAAAGAGACTGAAGTCTGTGTGTATGACATGATTACCAAGTCTAAGACTTAGGAAGAACATCTCGTCAACTTGCGGAAGTTGTTCAAGAGACTGCGGAAGTACCAGTTAAGATTGAACCCCGCCAAGTGCACCTTCGGGGTTAAGTCAGGAAAATTGTTGGGCTTTGTCATAAGTCAAAAAGGGATAAAGGTGGACCCTGAAAAGGTAAAGGCCATCCTTGAAATGCCTGAGCTGCACACCGAGAAACTAGTCCGAGGTTTCTTAGGGCGTTTGAACTACATCGCAAGGTTCATATCACAGCTCACTGCTACCTATGAGCCACTCTTTAAACTCTTGCGCAAGAACCAGTCCGTTCGCTAGAACAATGACTGTCAAGAGGCATTTGGAAGGATCAAACAATGCCTTATGAACCCTCTGGTACTTATGCCACCGGTGCTTGGGAGGCCTCTCATCCTATACATGATGGTGTTGGATGAGTCAATGGGATGCATGCTGGGGCAGCACAACGATTCCAGAAAAAGAGAACGGGTTGTCTATTACTTGAGCAAAAAGTTCACAACCTGCGAGATGAACTACTCTCTGTTGGAAAGAATGTGTTGCGCTTTGGTATGGGCATCCCATCGCCTAAGGCAATATATGTTGAGCCATACTACTTGGTTGGTATCCAAGATGGACCCACTCAAGTATATTTTTGAGAATCCCGCTCTTACGGGGCAGATCGCTCGGTAGCAGGTTTTGCTATCTGAGTTCAACATCGTCTACGTCACCCAAAAGGCGATAAAGGGAAGCGCCTTGGCAGACTATTTGGCTCAACAACCCCTCAATGATTACTAGCCCATGCATCTGGAGTTTCTAGATGAAGACATTATGGCCTTGTTCGAAGAGAAGTTAGAGGATAAGGACAGGGATAAGTGGATCGTGTGGTTGGGGCGGCTTTGGTCTCTCCCAATAATCAATGCATTCCCTTCATGGCCAGATTGGGTTTCGATTGCACGAACAACATGGTCGAATACGAGGCATGCGCCCTCGGGATTCAAGCGGCGATTGACATCAATGTCAAGTTGCTCAAAGTGTATGGAGACTCAGCCTTGGTGATTCACCAACTGAGGGGAGAATGCGAGACTAGGGATCGTAAGTTCATACTCTATCAAAATTACATCAAGAAGTTGGTTGAGTTCTTCGATGATGTGTCTTTCCACCACGTTCCCAGAGAGGAGAATCAAATGGCCGATGCGCTCGCCACTCTAGCATCCATGTTTCAGCTGACTCTGCACGGAGACATGTTGTACATCGAGTTCAGAGATGTCGCGACAAGCCCATGCATTACTTTTCGATAGAAGAGGAACAAGATGGTAAACCTTGGTACTTCGACATCAGGTGATACTTTGAAAACAAGGAGTACCCACAAGAGGCTTTCGACAATGACAAAAGAACATTAAGAAGGTTGGCAGCCAGTTTCTTATTAAGTGGAAGCATTCTGTACAAAAGAAACCATGACATGGTTTTACTCTGATGTGTTGACACCAGGGAGGCTGAACGCATGCTAGTGGAAGTCCACGAGGGTTCTTTTGGAACACATGCCAACGAGCATGCTATGGCACGAAAGATTCTAAGGGCGGGGTATTATTGGCTCACCATGGAGAGTGACTGCTGCATCCATGTTAGGAAATGCCACAAATGCTAGATATTCGTGGATAATGTCAATGCTTCACCCATGCCTTTAAACATTTTGGCAGCACCGTGGCCCTTCTCCATGTGGGGAATAGATGTGATCAGGGCCATTGAGCCCAAGGCTTCGAACGGGCATCGCTTCATCCTGGTTGCGATTGACTACTTCACCAAATGGGTTGAAGCCACCTCATACTCCAGCGTCATGAGAAGCATGGTAGTCAGGTTCATTAAAAAGGAAATAATCTGCCGATACGGACTGCCCAGGAAGATTATCACAGACATTGCCACCAATCTGTATAACAAGATGATGAAGGAATTGTGCGAGGACTTCAAGATCCAACACCACAGTTCCACGCCTTACAGGCCCAAGATGAATGGGGCAATTGAGGCGGCCAACAAGAACATTAAGAAGATTATTCAGAAGATGACCGTGTAATATAAGGATTGGCACTATATGCTCCCTTTCGTGCTACATGGTTATCGAACCTCGATATGCACATCAACCGGGGAAATGCCGTTTTCATTGGTGTAAAGAATGGAAGCCGTATTGCCATTTGAGGTAGAAGTTCCTTCTTTAAGGATCCTGGCAAAGTCTGGTTGAAAGAGTCAGAATGGGCTTAAGCACGCTTTGATCAACTCAATCTTATAGAAGGCAAGTGTTTGGCAGCTATGAGCCACGGGCGTCTGTACCAGAGACGGGTAAAGAATGCTTTTGACAAGAAGGTAAGCTCGTGCAAATTCAACGAGGGGGACCTTGTTTTGAAGAAGGTATCCCAAGCCCTAAAGGACAATAGGGGAAAGTGGGCTCCAAACTATGAAGGGCCTTTCATCGTACAGAAGGCATTCTTCGGAGGAGCATTGGTGCTCGCCAACATGGATGATGAGGAGTTGCCTTCACCTATGAATGCCGATATCGTCAAGCGATATTATGGTTAGCACTTGGGGCAGCTAGGAGAGTCGCTACGTGATTATACTTGAGGCTCCCCAAAGATTTTCTGTCCTTTGAAACTCTGATCGCAACATCTAATGAACATTGGATTGGTTATTTCTTTAAAATGCGCATTCTCTTTTTTTTTTGTGGGGGGAGGGGGGGTCCGAGCCATCTCGCTCGATCTATAGGGGTGTCGCAAGAGCTTAAATAAATTTGAACATAATGGACATTTGTTTTTGTTGTTGCACTTGAACTGCCCATGCATACGCATGCATATGCATAATCGAAGGACAAGAAAAGATTTGTTTCGAGTGATGGTCAATACCACGCCGAATTCAAGGCAAAGATAAACCAAGGTAAGTGGTAGCATAGTCATGTTTTACTGTGTAGTGCCATCTCCTGTTTTCAAAGACTTAGGGACGGGTGCGAGCAGCTACCAGGCCCATGATCAACAGATCATCATCCTGCGTCCGGCTCAAGATGTTAAAGAGGCGCTACTGGGAGGCGGTCTAGTATCCTTTAAGTTTCTGCTTGTGGTGTATTCATCTATTTTTCTAAAGTCATACTTGAATAAGCCTAGTTTATTCTTAATCCAAGGAATTAAAATAAACAAGCGCCAACCCAAAGGTTAAAATTTTGCAAATAATTCTTGCAAAAAAAAAAGCACAAGGTTAGCTCGCCTGGGTGAGCACCCCCTACACAAGATGGTTTAAAAAAGTGAGGGAGGCTGAGTTTTCCTTACCCAAAACTCACCCCTCTCACTCAAAAACGCAGCACCTATGGGATTTGCCATATTTTTGGCCCTAAGTCACCATTGTTCGCATTTTTTGGTTCCATTTGGCATCATTACTCACCCCCAACAAGTAAGTACCTCATTCTTTGGCTCTCTAGCTTTCCATTGTTGTATTTTGATACCCCATTTGTTCATTCTTGCTCAAATCCGTGAGGCATTTTATCCTTGAATTGATGCTTGTTTTTTGTTGAGTTGGAAGGTTGTAGGCAATGGCCTTAGGCCTAAGTTGTGTTCTGAAAAGGTTGGGCATGCCGCATTGCCCCCATTCCCTTGCTATTCATGCCTAAACATGCGTCCACCAAATGCTCGGTGAAATGCCTCAATGGCATTGGCCCATGATTTTGTGAGGAATAGCCTATGAAACAATTTGGTATGCGTATGTTTGCCATTTTTGAGCATGTAGGCAGTTTCATGAGGGCTAGAATGTTTACCCCAAATATACCCTAGGCCTAGGAACCAAAGCTTGTTTTTGGGTGCAAGAGAACACAAAAGTGGGTGCATATTAGGTGAAGCTACCCTTTTAGGCCAACAATCGGCTTTGGGCTACGCCATGATATTTTCCTTACACCTAGATGTTTAGAAATATTGTTCATTATGAACATAAAGGTGTAGAGTAGGTAACCAAAATGCCTTTGTTGTTTTCCTTATTAATTTAGGTAGCAAAAATGCTTTTGTTAATTTCCTTATTGATTTAGGTAGCATAATGCCTTTGTTAGTTTCCTTATTAATTTAGGTAGCAAAATACCTTTGTTAATTTATTCATATAGGTAGTAAAAATACCTTTATTGATTTACAACCTTAAATATGTATATATGTAATTTAGGTAGCAAAATTACTTGGATGTGTGTACATGTAATTTTCGGCAGCCAAAATGCCTCATAAATGTATATATGTTGCATGTTCGGTAGCAAAAATGCCTCATAAAATGTATATGTATTGCATGTTAGGTAGCAAAAATGCCTCATAAAATGTACGTATGTTGCATTAGGTAGCAAAAATACCTTATCAATTTAGGTAGACAGATGCCTTGTCAATTTAGGTGGAAAAATGCCTTGTTGATTTAGTTAGTAAAATAACTTGTTAATTTGTAGCAAAAAATAATAATATACCTTGACTATGCATATATGTATTTTCTTAGGTAGTGAAAAATGCTTTGAATATGCGTGTATATTCGTAAGTGTATAAGTTGTTCTAGGTTTACATTTGGAAAGAGTAGTGGGCCATTGTTGCTGGACCTTGCTTTGAAATGGCACTTCCTTGTAAACTGACTTTCCAAATGTTTGTTTTTGCAGGAGATGGCCCCAAGAAAGCTTCCCACTAAGAGATCCAGGAAGGACGCTAACGTAGAAGGCTCCAGCGCTGCCCAACCAGCTGACACGAATTTTGATAGGCACCGATTCTAGAGCCCTGAGCATCAGCAGCGCTTTGAGACCATCAAGGGATGGTCATTCCTCAGAGAGAGACGAGTCCAGCTGAAGGATGATGAGTTTCCTGACTTCCAAGAGGAAGTAGCTCGCAGATGCTGGGCACCACTTGTGATCCCCATGGCTAAGTTAGACCTAGAGATAGTCATGGAATTTTATGCCAACGCCTGGCCAACCGAGGAGGGAGCTCAGGATATGCGCTCCTGGGTGAGGGGCCAGTGGATCCCCTTTGATGCAGACGCCCTCAACCAGTTCTTGGGCCACCCACTGATTTTGGAAGAGGGTCAACAGTGTGAATTCAGCCAGAGGAAGAGTCAGCCAGAGGTTTTGACGAGGAGGCCATTGCTCAGCTTTTGTGCATACCGGGGCAGGATTTTGCCTGGATCGCTGCAGGGAGATAGGTGAGGATCATGCGCACTAGCATGACCACCCTGACCCATATATGGATGACGTTGCTGCTCAGCAACATCCTACCCAATGACCACAACTCCAATCTCCCTCTACCGAAGTGTTAGCTGGTGTATGCCATCCTGACACAGGTGAGTATTCACGTGGCTTAGTTGATTGTTGACGCCATTTATCAGTTTGCAAGAACGGCGCCTATGAGGCACTCTGTGGACTCGAAAAAGTCCAATAGGGCCTTGGGTTTCCCCACTCTGATCATGGGTCATCCGACCCCCTATTACCAGAGCCTTCATTGAGAAGTATTGCACCTCCTGGCAGGCTCAGGGTGAGGCACCACAGCAGCCTAGAGACGCCCAGCCGCAGGCAGCCGATGCACCTCCGTCTCCCCCGGAGTCCACCTCAGCTCACTTGCGGAGGTTGGAGAGCTATATACAACACGTGGCTGACCAGTAGGCGGCCAATCATAGAGGACAGGTATAGCTGAACGGGAGCTTTTATCGGCGGAGCTAGGATCCTAGCACTTATATGTGGCCTACCCCTGAGCAGTTCGACACCACGGTGGCATGGCTTTGAGATTGGCCCAATGCTCAGACAGGGGCAGGGCCCACAGGCACCTTTGGAGATGGATACAGAGCTGAGGAAGACGATGACATGGCTGATGTGATGGACTTTTTACTTAGAGGAGGCAGAAACGTATGACCAGGATTGCCAAACTTGTGATTCATCTTCTTTCGTCGTTATGACATTTTGTTTATTTTCTTGTTTCCGCATGATTTGACATTATTGTTTTTGTTATTTCCATGTGGTTTGAAGTTATTGTTGTTGGTCATTTTTGTTACTTCTGTTATGGTTTGACATTATTTGCACTAGTTGTTATGTCTGTTATGATTAAACTGAGTATGTTGTTATCGCTTTCAGTTATTTGTCGCTTGTTCAGTCGCGGCAAGTGCACCAGATCGTGCAAGTAGTATAAAACGGTAAGAATCGAGTATTGAACTCTCGGGAAACTTGTGTTACTTGGTAAAGCTACTTCAGTGAATAGGTGTCTAGTATAAAAAGATATGTGTTTACTATGAACAGGTGTGTAAACTAACTATTAAAAAGGAAAATCATGTGAGTAATGATGCGTAAAGACAAGTAGGTAACACGTTGGTCTTCCTAATAGGTGCCTAATGTTAAAAGGATATTCTCTACTTAACAATGCTCATGTGTTCTATGGTGTCTCCTGAAATGCTAAATCCCGATTCCTCATGATAGTCTAGCCTAATCCTAATCAGGCATCATCCGCAGATTCAACATGTTGGACTAAACTCGACCAGAACCGCATTAAGACAAACATACAACAACTAGGTTACCGTACCCCGACCCCTCGTGATAATACCTTAAACTAGCCTCGTCCTATCAAGTTCTAAGAATCAAACCAGTTTCCACTGTTGAATGATCCTAAAAACACATGCATCTATGTGATCAAGGCAAAAGCATGGATATCATACTGAACACACAAAACATCATTAAATAGATATACAGGTATTTAAATCAAGTACCTACTGTTGGACAAGTGGCCTCAGATATCTTAAGAAGGGGGGTTGAATTAAGATATCACAGACTATTCCCCAATTAAAAAAAATTCTACTTTTAATTTAACCCAAAAACCCAAGATTTCTTTTAAACAAGAACTCCTAGATAATTATGCAAATTAATCTTACTAAATAGAAATAATAACCAATAAAGGAGTTTAAGGGAAGAGAAAATGCAAACTCAGATTTATACTGGTTCGGCCACACCCTTGTGCCTACGTCCACTCCCCAAGCAACCCGCTTAAGAGTTCCACTATCGTGTAAAATCCCTTTACAAGTTTTGAACCACACAAGGACAATCCTTCCTTTGTGTTCAGATTTCTTTACAACAAGAGACCCTCGGTCTCTTAATCCCTTTTGAGAAATAGAAAGAAGAGAAGAACAAATCTCTCTTGAAAGAGATTGATTGTACAATTGAGCACTCAATTAATTCCTTATTGAATTGCAAGTGTATTGGCCAAGGAATTCTCAAGAGGATAAAATGATTTTGCTTTTTGAGAGGATGAGACTTTTTTGTTCTGAAAAACTCTAAGCAAATTCGTGTTCCAAGTCACATATAAATGTCCTTGTGTGTTTAGAACTTGTAAAAGGAATTTACAAGATGGTGGAACTCTCAAGCGGGTTGCTTGGGGACTGGACGTAGGCACAAGGGTGTGGCCGAACCAGTATAAATCTGAGTTTGCACTTTCTTTTCCCTTAATCTCCTTTATTTATTATTGCTTTATATTCATATTCAAGTTGTTTTATTTGAATCAATATTTAAGAATATTGTCATTAAGGGAATTCATAACTTGAATAAAAAGTGAAATAGATTTTTAATTGGGGAAGTAGTTTGGAATATCTTAATTCAACCCCCCCTTCTTAAGATATCTAAGGCCGCTTGTCTAACAAGTGGTATCAGAGCTTCATTCTTGTATAAAGTTTAGAAGCTTCAAGAAAAAGATGGCCTCAGCAAATTCCTTATTTCCAGAAGGGAATTCTATCAATAGACCTCCAATCTTTAATGGAGAGGGTTACCACTACTGGAAAACCCGAATGCAAATTTTTATTGAGGCAATAGATCTAAATATCTGGGAAGCCATAGAAATAGGGCCTTATATACCCACCACAGTAGAAAGAGTTTCAATAGATGGTAGTTCATCAAGTGAAAGCATAACTATAGAAAAACCTAGAGATAGATGGTCTGAAGAGGATAGAAAACGAGTACAATACAACTTAAAAGCCAAAAACATAATAACATCTGCCCTGGGAATGGATGAATATTTCAGGGTTTCAAATTGTAAGAGTGCTAAGGAAATGTGGGACACTCTTCGATTAACACATGAATGAACTACAGATGTTAAAAGATCTAGGATAAATGCACTAACTCATGAGTATGAATTATTTAGAATGAATGCAAATGAAAATATTCAAAGCATGCAAAAGAGATTTACACATATAGTAAATCATCTAGCAGCCTTAGGAAAAGAATTTCAAAATGAGGATCTCATAAACAAGGTGTTAAGATGTTTAAGTAGAGAATGGCAACCCAAAGTAACGGCCATTACTGAGTCAAGAGATTTGTCTAATATGTCCCTTGCCACTTTGTTTGGAAAGTTGCAGGAACACGAGATGGAACTATTGAGATTACATCAACATGAAGAAAATGACAAGAAAAAGAAAGGAATTGCTCTTAAAGCATCATCCTCAATTCAAGAAGAAAGTGATCAGGATAATGATCCAGAAGATGATGATGATCTAAGTCTTTTTGTAAGAAGATTCAACAAGTTTCTTAAAGTAAGAGGAAATCAGAAGCGACCCAATTTTAAATCAAAGAGAAGGACAGAAAATTCATCCTCTACTCTAAAATGTTTTGAATGCAATCAACCTGGACATCTGAGGGTTGATTGTCCCATCTTCAACAAAAAGATGGGAAAATCTGAAAAGAAAAATCATAGTGAAAAGAAACTGAAGAAAGCATACATCACATGGGATGAAAATGAAATGGAATCTTCTGAAGATTCTGAAAATGAAGAGATAAATCTCTGCCTTATGGCTAAAAGTTACGAAAGTGATGAAGAGGTAACATCTTTAAATAACTTATCTATTTCTTTTGATGAATTGCAAGATGCATTTGCTGATCTGCATAAAGAGTCAATTAAACTTGCAAAATTAGTTTCATCTTCAAAGAAAACAATTTCAAATTTAGAAAATGAAATTTCGAAATTAAACAAAGAATTAGATCTTCTTAGAAATGAAGTCTCAATTTCTAAAACAAATGAAAAAGTTAATATCTCCACTATTTCTGACAAGAAAATATCAGATTCTTGTAGTTGTTGTGATAAATATGTAAAAGAAATTAAAGAGTTGAAAAATTCACTTGCAAAATTTTCATATAGTAAAAATAATTTAGATGTTATATTAAGTAAACAAAGATATGTGTCTAATAAAAATGGACTAGGGTATAAATCTGATAAACAACAAAAGTTTCATAAAAACTTTTCCACTTCCACACAAAAATGTAATTCTAATTCTATCACTTGTTTTTACTGTGGAAGAAGAGGACATGGCATATCAACTTGCTACTTCAAGAAAAATTACAGTAACATTAAAATGATATGGGTCCCAAAAGGATCCTCAGTTTATACTAACATGCAAGGACCCAATAAAATTTGGATACCTAAGTCAAAAACTTGATTATGCAGGTATCTTTGAGAAAGAAGTGGTACATAGATAGCGGATGTTCAAAACATATGACTGGAGATGCATCAAATTTTACACATATCTCTCAAAAGAAAAGCGGGCATGTAACATATGGTGACAACAACAAAGGTAATCCTTGGAGTGGGTAAAATAGGTACAAATTCTTCAAACTCCATTGAAAATGTTCTACTTGTTGAAGGACTTAAGCATAGCCTGCTTAGCGTTAGTCAACTATGCGACAAAGGCTATCTAGTATCATTTGATTCTCAGAAATGTCTTATAGAACATAAGCATGACATTAATATAAAGCATGTAGGACATAGAGTCAATAATGTTTACATGACAGACTTAAGCATAAAACAAGAAAACAATCATTGCTTTCTTAGTAAAGATGATGATCCATGGTTATGGCATAAAAGAATTGCTCACATAAACATGGATCACTTAAATAAATTAATTTCAAAAGATTTAGTAATTGGTTTGCCTAAATTGAAATTTGAAAAAGATAAACTATGCGATGCATGTCAAAAGGGCAAACAAACAAGAGTCTCATTCAAACCTAAAAATATTGTTTCAACCACTCAACCCTTACAGTTATTGCATATGGATTTATTTGGTCCATCTAGAACCATGAGTTTTGGAGGAAATTACTATGCTCTAGTTATAGTTGATGATTTCTCTAGATATACTTGGACATTATTTATTACACATAAAAGTGATTCATTCCAAGCATTTAGAAAACTAGCTAAAGTCATACAAAACAAGAAAAATCTTAAGATTGCATCCATTAGAAGTGATCATGGGGGTGAATTTGAAAACAAAGATTTTGAATTATTCTGTGATGAACATGGTATTGAACATAATTTTTCTGCACCTAGAACCCCTCAACAAAATGGAGTTGTTGAGAGGAAAAATAGGTCATTGGAAGAAATTGCTAGAACTTTATTAAATGATACTTCTCTTCCAAAGTATTTTTGGGCTGAAGCGGTCAATACTGCATGTTACATCATGAATAGGGCCTTAATAAGACCTATTTTAAAGAAAACCCCATATGAGTTATTTAATGGTAGAAAACCTAATATTTCTCATCTACATGTTTTTGGTTGCAAATGCTTTGTGCTTAATAATGGTAAAGATAATCTAGGAAAATTCGATGCAAAATCTGATGAAGGTAATTTTCTTGGATATTCATTACAAAGCAAAGCATATAGGATATATAATAAAAGAACTATGAATATCGAGGAATCCATTCATGTTACCTTCGATGAATCTAATGCTATCTTGTCAAGAAAGAATATGCTAGATGATATTGCAGATTCTTTAGAACATATGAATATTCATGAACAAGATTCCAAAGGAAATGATAAAGGAAACAATGAAGATCCTCTAGAAGAAATCAAATCCAATGATGAACTTCCAAGAGAATGGAAAGCTTCAAGAGATCATCCCCTCGACAACATTATTGGTGATATCTCAAAAGGGGTAACAACTAGACATTCTCTTAAAGATTTATGCAATAATATGGCTTTTGTATCAATGATTGAACCTAAAAATATAAAAGAAGCTATAGTAGATGAAAACTGGATCATTGCCATGCAAGAAGAACTGAACCAATTTGAAAGAAACAATGTGTGGAAATTAGTAGAAAAACCTGAAAATTATCCTGTTATAGGGATAAAATGGGTTTTTAGAAATAAATTAGATGAACATGGTATAATTATTAGAAATAAAGCCAGGTTAGTAGCAAAAGGGTATAATCAAGAAGAAGGAATAGACTATGAAGAAACATATGCTCCTGTTGCAAGATTAGAAGCCATTAGAATGCTTTTGACATATGCATCCATAATGGATTTTAAACTTTATCAAATGGATGTTGAGAGTGCCTTTCTAAATGGCTTAATTCAAGAAGAGGTATATGTTGAACAACCCCCTGGTTTTGAAATTCCTGATGAACCAAACCATGTTTATAAATTACAAAAGGCTCTTTATGGTTTGAAACAAGCCCCTAGGGCGTGGTATGAACGCTTAAGCAATTTTCTTCTAGAAAAAGAATTCTCTAGAGGTAAAGTGGATACCACATTGTTCATAAAGAGAAAGCATAATGATATTTTGTTGGTTCAAATATATGTTGATGATATAATTTTTGGATCCACTAATGATTCATTGTGCAAGGAGTTTTCCCTTGATAGGCAAAGTGAATTTGAAATGTCAATGATGGGAGAACTAAAGTACTTTCTGGGATTACAAATCAAGCAAACTCAAGAAGGTATATTCATCAATCAATCCAAGTATTGCAAGGAATTGATCAAAAGATTTGGGATGGATAGTGCAAAACACATGTCTACACCGATGAGCACTAGTTGTTACTTAGATAAAGATGAATCTGGTCAGTCTATAGACATAAAACAATATCGAGGTATGATCGGATCTCTTCTTTATTTATCTGCTAGTAGACCTGATATTATGTTTTGTGTATGTATGTGTGCTAGGTTTCAATCCAACCCCAAACAATCACATTTAAGTGCAGTAAAGAGAATCATGAGATATCTATTAGGAACAATCAATTTAGGATTATGGTATCCTAAGAATTCAACATGTAACTTAATAGGATATTCTGATTCTGATTTTGCCGGATCTAAAACTGATAGAAAAAGTACAAGTGGAACTTGTCAATTCATTGGATCGGCTCTTGTCTCATGGCATAGTAAGAAACAAAATAATGTTGCTTTATCTACTGTTGAAGCGGAGTATATCTCTGCCGGTAGTTGTTGTGCACAGATTTTATGGATGAAGCAACAATTATCTGACTATGGCATCATTCTTGATCGCATACCTATTAAGTGTGATAATACTAGTGCCATAAATCTATCCAAAAACCCAGTCCAACACTCTAGAACTAAACATATAGAGATTAGACACCACTTTCTTAGAGATCATGTCCTAAAGGGAGATTGTGTATTAGAGTTTGTTGATACTAAGAATCAACTTGTTGATATTTTCACAAAACCTCTCCCCAAGGAAGTGTTCTTGTCTATTAGAAGATAATTAGGTCTCTTAGATGTAAGAGATTTAGAAAAATAGGGATTGATTGGTTGATTGATTGATTGATTTACTCTTATTTATTGTTTGTAGATTATTTTGTTTGTTTGATCTTGTTTGAATTCTTGTTTTTATGATAGAATTTATGACTTCTTGTGTATATAATAATTGAATGATTGAATTTAGTGTATTAGTAGTGAAAGTTAATCATATAGGATGTATTTTAGCATAAACATAGATATTCTCTTAAGAAACTAGCCTAGGATAGGCTCTGGTAATCGATTACCATCCAGTGTAATCGATTACACATGAACAGGCAGCCTGTAATCGATTACAACATCCTGTAATTGATTACCAGTAGGCTTATTGGTCCTGTAATCGATTACCAATACCTGTAATCAATTACAATACGTCATCTTCTATAAATACTCACGAAATCAGAGCTGCTGCGCAGCCAAAGCCTCCTCCACGTTTTCCTCCATACCTAAAGCCCAATCTTCCTCTTTTTCACTCCTCTTTCACTTCCACCGATCAAAATCCACAAAAACTTCATCAAATGGCAGAGCCATCGAAGAAGAGAAAGGGATCATCCTCCACCGCTGCTGCTGCTGCCCATCGCCGCCACGGCCCATCCGGAGCACCCACAACACCTATTCATCCTTCTTTGACATCTCCAAGATCATCAACATTGTTTTCATCCGATGATCAGCGTCTACGGTACCTTTCTCAGTTTTCTTCTAGAATAATCTTAGACCCTAAGTACCTAGACATAGAATTCTTTAATGATGAAACGTTTGATTGCTATCAAGTGTTTCAAAATTCTGGTCTTGTTGATTTCATGTCATTAAAATTGCCATATTATCCTGAACTTGTAAAGGTCTTCTACTGCAATTTAAAAATTCAGGATGGCATTATTATTTCTGAGGTGCATGGTATTTCTATGGTCATTGATCAGTCACTATTCTTTTCTTTGACTCATTTACCCAGTCAAGGTGCACCTTTTGAGGGCACCATTGTTGATGACTGGAAATTCGATTATTCGAGTCATGATGCTCGTCGCATGGTCTGCAATGATCAAGCTGAAATGACCGGTAGATTGCTGGCCGGGTCATTAATATTTGATAATCGCATCATGCACTATATCATTGTTAGGATTTTGCTTCCTCGGTCTTCAAATTTAGCACAAGCCTCTGAGGAGGATTTGATTTTTATGTGGGCTTTTCTTACCGGTCGTCAGATCGACTGGGCCCATTTGGTTCGGTACCGAATGCATAAGGCATTACGGGCCAATGCACCTCTTCCTTATCCACATTTGATTACTCTGTTTTTGCGTCATTTTCAAATTCCTCTTGATGATGAACCCTTTGTTCAAGTCAAGCATTCCTTTGCAATTGGTGTTGGTGCAGTGACCTCCTTTGGGTACCGTAAAGATCGGAATGGTCAATGGCTGAAGAAGGATGCACTCCCTCCTCAAGATGAATGTACTCCTTCACCTCCTCCTCAACGCGAAGATTCCGCACTCATGAATGAAGTCCTCTCCGAATTACGGGGTCTTCGTTCTTATGTTGGTGACCGCTTCGACTCGTTAGATACACGCTTTGCCGGTATGGACATTCGCCTCACACAGCTTGAAGAGGATGTCGGATACATTCGTCAGAGTTTCGATCTTCCACCACCACCCCCGTCTTCTTAGATTTTAGTTTCTGATTATGTGTCTTTTATAAGCCGTGTATTTTGGCTATTTAGTCTCTTAGAGTTTAAATTATTATGTTAAGTACTTTGCTTATTTATCTTGTGGTCTTTAGATTTCAGCCTTTTTCTGCTTTGACATTATGTGGCTGTTGACATTTTGAGTTATTTGGTTTCTGGTTTGATTATTTCTTGTTTGTGAGTTTGGATGGTTATGCTTTATACTTTGATATTTATATCTTTCTACTCCATTGTTATATCTGTGTTGATTCCCGAGTTCTTTGGCTTTTTGATGTTGCCAAAGGGGGAGAAAAGGTTGTAGAAAAAGCTTAAGAAAAAGCTTAACAAACTTAGAAATCAAGTGGTCATAAATTCCGAAATATAGGGGGAGTAAACGCACATTTTATCTATATACAATTGTTTGTTGCTTGCTTGAATCTTGATTTCAGGTATTGTATTGTCATCATCAAAAAGGGGGAGGTTGTAGATGCAATTGTCTTTGGTGTTTTGATGATGATCATGATGATATGATAAAATTGATGCAAATGGGCTTTTCAAGATTAAATTCAAGACAATACTTCAAGATTACAAGTCACAACATCAAGATGATCACTAGTAAATAAGGAAGGGAATTCCTAATTGAATTAGCAAAAGGTTTGGCCAAGTAATTTAAATTAAAAAGTGTTTTTCAAAGGTTTTACTCTCTGGTGATCGATTACCAGAGGATGCAATCGATTACCAGTGGCCAAATATATTTTATAACAGCTACTAAAATTTGAATTCAAAATTTTAGACTATGTAATCGATTACATAATTTTGGTAATCGATTACCAGCAGTTAATAAACGTTTTAATTCAAATTTTAAAAGTTGTAATCGATTACACAATTACTGTAATCGATTACCAGACAGGATTTTCAGAAAAATAATTCTAAGAGTCACAACTTTTCAAAGGCTTTATTCATGACCACCAATGGTCTATATATATGTGACTTAAACACGAATTTGCTCAGAGTTTTTCAGAACAACAAGTGTTCATCCTCTCAAAGAGCAAAATCATTTTATCCTCTTAAGAATTCCTTGGCCAATTCAATTGCAATTCATTAAGGAATTATTTGAGTGCTCAATCTGTAAAATCCATCTCTTTCTAGAGAGATTTATTCTTCTTCTTCTCCTCATTCTCTAAGGGATTAAGAGACCGTGAGTCTCTTGTTGTAAAGGAATTCTAAACACAAAGGAAGGATTGTCCTTGTGTGTTTAGAACTTATAAATGGAATTTACAAGATAGTGGAACTCTCAAGCGGGTTGCTTGGGGACTGGACGTAGGCACAAGGGTGTGGCCGAACCAGTATAAATTTGAGTTTGCACTTTCTTTTCCCTTAATCTCCTTTATTTATTATTGCTTTATATTCATATTCAAATTGTTTTATTTGAATCAATATTTAAGAAGATTGTCATTAAGGGAATTCATAACTTGAATAAAAAGTGAAATAGATTTTTAATTGGGGAAGTAGTTTGGAATATCTTAATTCAACCCTCCCCTTCTTAAGATATCTGAGGCTGCTTGTCTAACAATAAATAGACCTTTGATGGCCATATAAAAACCATTTGAAAAGATGTGACCCTTGGAAATAATTTTCTGAAAATCTCCTCTGGTAATCGATTACAAGACTTGTGTAATCGATTACAGGCTTTAAAATTTGAATCAAAACGTTCAGTAGCTGCTGGTAATCGATTACCATCCATGTGTAATCGATTACACAGTGTAAAATTTGAATTCAAATTTCTAATAGTTGTTATAATTCATTTTGGCCATTGGTAATTGATTACATCCTCTGGTAATCGATTACCAGAGAGTAAATCTCTTGAAAAAGACATTTTTGCTTAAATTTCTTGGCCAAACCTTTTGCAGTTTCAATTTGGAATTCCCTTCCTAAAAACACTAGAGATCTTCTTGATGTTGTATCTTGTATTCTTGAATTTTTGTCTTGAATTAAACTTGAGAAATGCATTTTCATAAGGCATCAAAACATCACGATCATGTGGCATCATCAAAACATCAAAGGCAAAGTCTTTGCTTCTACAATCTCCCCCTTTTTGATGATGACAATATAATTCCTGAAATCAAGATACAAGCAATGTATATGCAAGATATATTGCGTTCACTCATTTCATACTCCCCCTATGTTTTGGAATTGATGATCGCTTAACACTTAACTACCACTTAATCACTTGATTACTTGATTTCTAAACTTTTATTTCTAAGCTTCTATTCCACCTCATTTCTCTCCCCCTTTGGCAACATCAAAAAGCCAATGTGCATGGTAAAAACAACACAATAACATTCATATATTTCAATATAACACGGAATCACTAAAACCAAATAGAATCCAAACATTCATAAGTTAAATAGAATCCAAACATTCATAAGTTAAATATAATCCAAACATTCATAAGTCAAAACCACAGATAATCCAAGCATAAAAGACTAAATACCAAATACCGAAAGATAATGAAAGTCCAGATAACGAAAAGATATAGCCAAATACACGGCTTATAATAAACGATAAGTAAGAATCTAAGACTTAGAAGGCGGTGGAAGATCGAAGCACCGACGAAGATAAGTCACATCTTCTTCAAGCTGGGTGATGCAGGTATCCATGCCTTCAAAGCGACCATCCAAGGAATCGAATCGTTCACCAACATATGTGCAGAGGCCCCGTAACTCTGAAAGAACTTCATTCATAAGGGCTGAGGAATCATCTCGTTGAGGTGGAGGAGAAGGAGTATGCTCGTCTTGTTGAGGTAGCGCGTCCTTCTTCAGCCATTGACCATCACGATCTTTATGGTAACCAAATGAAGTTACAACACCAGCACCTATAGCAAAGGAACGCTTGACTTGAACAAAAGGTTCATCATAAAGAGGAATTTGAAAATGACAGAGAAACAGAGTGACTAATTGAGGATAAGGGAGAGGTTCATTGGCCCGTAATGCCTTATGCATTCGGTACCTAACCAAGTGAGCCGAGTCGATCTGACGACCGGTAAGGAAAGCCCACATCAAAATCAAGTCCTCCTCAAAGGCTTGAGCCAAATTAGAAGAACGGGGAAGCAAAATTCTAGCGATAATATAGTGCATGATGCGACAATCAAAGGTTAATGATCCGACCAGCAATCTACCGGTCATTTCAGCTTGGTCATTACAAACCATACGGCGAGCATCATGACTAGAATAATCGAATTTCCAGTCATCGACAATGGTGCCCTCAAAAGGTGCACCTTGACTGGGTAGTTTAGTTAATGAAAAGAACAGAGATTGATCAATGATCATAGATATATCATGCACCTCAGAAGAAATAATATCATCTTGAATTTTTAAATTGCTATAGAACACTTTAACAAGTTCAGGATAGTAAGGCAATTTTAAGGACATAAATTCAACCAATCCATAGTTTTTAAACACTTGATGACAGTCAAATGTCTCATCATTAAAGAAATATGTGTCTAGGTACTTAGGGTCTAAGATGATCCTAGAAGAAAATTGAGAATTTTATCGTAGACGTTGATCATCTGAAGAAAATAGAGTTGATGATCGTGGAGATGATAAGGAAGGATGAATTGGTGTTTTCGGTGCTTCAGATGGTCCGTGGCGGCGATGGCTAGCAGCAGCGGTGGTGGAGGATGATCCCTTTCGCTTCTTTGACGATTCTGCCATTTGATGAAGTTTTAGTGAATTTCAATCGGTGGAATGGAAAGAGGAGTGAAAATGATGAAGATTGGGCTTTGTGGGACATGTTTTGGTTAAGAATTGAGGGAGATATGAAGATTTGAAAATTTAGGGAAGTGGAGGCACGAAGGAGGAGTGTGGATGTGCATCGCCACTGGATTTCGTGAGTATTTATAGAGGAGGACGTGATGTAATCGATTACGAGGTTTGGTAATTGATTACAGGAGTAGTAAGCCTTCTGGTAATCGATTACAGGCTATCTGTTCTTGTGTAATCGATTACACTTATTAGTAATTGATTACCAGAACACAAACTAGGCTAGTTTCTCTAAAAATTATCTATGTCTATGCTAAAAAATCTAACAATATCAATCATCACTACTAATATGTATTTAATTCAATCATTCAAACATCAAACACACAATAATGCATCAATCAAACATAATAAGAAGAATTTAAGCAAAATCAAGCAAAGTAATATACTTAACACAAACAATCAATCATTAAGAATAGATGATTCAATCAATCAATCCATATTTATCCAAATCACTAATATCTAAGAGCCCTAATTCCCTTCTAATAGAGAAGAATGTTTCTTTAGGGAGAGGTTTTGTGAAGATATCAGCAAGTTGATTCTTTGTATCAACAAACTCTAGCACACAATCTCCCTTTATAACATGATCTCTTAGAAAATGGTGCCTAATTTCTATATGTTTGGTTCTAGAATGTTGAAGTGGATTTTTGGATAAATTTATTGCACTGGTATTGTCACACCTAATTGGTATATAATCAAGAAGGATTCCATAGTCAGATAGTTGTTGCTTCATCCATAAAATTTGGGCACAACAACTGCCAACAAAAATATATTCCGCTTCAGCAGTAGATAAAGCAACACTATTTTGCTTCTTACTATGCCATGATACAAGAGCAGATCCAATAAATTGACATGTCCCACTAGTGCTCTTTCTATCAGTTTTGGATCCGGCAAAGTCAGAATCAGAGTATCTTATTAAGTTACAAGTTGAGTTCTTAGGATACAATAATCCTAAATTGGTTGTTCCTACTAGGTATCTTATGATCCTTTTTACTGCACTCAAGTGATTGCTTGGGATTAGATTGGAACCTAGCACATATGCATACACTAAACATGATATCAGGTCTACTAACAGATAAATAGAGAAGAGATCCAATCATACCTCGATATTGTTTCATGTCTATAGACTGACCGGATTCATCTTTATCCAAATAACAACCAATACTCATAGGTGTAGCCATGTGCCTTGCACTTTCCATATCAAATATTTTGATCAATTCTTTGCAGTATTTTTCTTGGTTGACAAATATACCTTCTTTAGTTTGCTTGATTTGTAACCCCTGGAAGTAATTTAGTTCTCCCATCATAGACATCTCAAATTCGCTTTGCATATCAAGAGAGAACTCCTTGCACAATGAATCATTAGTGGATCCAAATATTATATCATCAACATATATTTGAACCAACAGAATATCATCATACTTTCTCTTTATGAATAGTGTGGTATCCACTTTTCCTCTAGAAAAATCTTTCTCTAAAAGAAATTTGCTTAGACGTTCATACCATGCCCTAGGGGCTTGTTTCAAACCATATAGAGCCTTTTTCAATCTATAAACATGATTTGGCTTATCTGATATTTCAAAACCTGGAGGTTGTTCAACATATACTTCTTCTTGAATTAAGCCATTTAGAAAAGCACTTTTAACATCCATTTGATAAAGCTTAAAATTCATTATAGATGCATAGGCTAAAAGCATTCTAATGGCTTCTAATCTAGCAACTGGAGCATATGTTTCTTCATAATATATACCTTCTTCTTGATTGTATCCTTTTGCAACTAATCTAGCCTTATTCCTAATGATTATTCCATGTTTATCTAACTTATTCGTAAATACCCATTTTGTTCCTATGATAGGGTAGTTTTCAGGTTTCTTTACTAATTCCCACACATTGTTTCTTTCAAACTGATTTAATTCTTCTTGCATAGCTACTATCCAATGATCATCTATTATGGCTTCATTTATATTTTTAGGTTCAATCATAGACACAAAAGCCATATTATTGCATAAATCTTTAAGAGAATGTCTAGTTGTTACCCCTTTTGAGATATTACCAATAATGTTGTCAAGGGGATGATCTTTTGAAGATTTCCATTCTTTTGGATGTTCATCATTTGATTTGACTTCTTCTAGAGGATCTTCATTGCTTCCATTCCCTTTTCCTTTAGAATAATGTCCATGAATGTGCATTTGTTCTAAAGATTCTGTAACATCATCTAAAATATCCTTTCTTGGAGAAATAGCATTAGACTCATCAAAGGAAACATGAATAGATTCTCCAATAGTCATAGTTCTTTTATTATATATTCTATAAGCTTTACTATGCAAGGAATAAACAAGGAAAATTCCTTCATCTGACTTAGCATCAAATTTTCCTAGGTTTTCTTTACCATTGTTTAATACAAAACATTTGCATCCAAAAACATGAAGATGTGAAATGTTGAGTTTTCTACCATTAAACAGTTCATATGGAGTTTTCTTTAAAATGGGTCTTATTAAAGCCCTATTCATGATATAACATGCAATATTAATGGCTTTAGCCCAAAAATATTTTGGAAGAGGAGTGTCATTCAATAAAGTTCTAGCAATCTCTTCCAAAGACCTATTTTTCCTTTCAACAACACAATTTTGTTGAGGGGTTCTAGGTGCAGAAAAATTATGTTCATTGCCAAGTTTTTCACAAAATAAATCAAATTCTTTATTTTCAAATTCACCCCCATGATCACTCCTAATAGATATAATTTTGAGATTTTTCTTATTTTGAATAACTTTTGCAAGTTTCCTAAATGCTTGAAATGCATCATTCTTATGAGTGATAAATAATGTCCAAGTGTATCTAGAATAGTCATCAACTATAACAAGGGCATAGTAACTTCCTCCAAGACTCATGATTCTAGAAGGTCCAAACAAATCCATGTGTAATAATTGTAAAGGTTGAGTAGTTGAAACAATGTTTTTGGATTTGAATGAAACTCTAGTTTGTTTTCCTTTTTGACATGCATCACATAGTCTATGTTTTTCAAATCTTAGTTTTGGCAAACAACCAACTAAATCTTTTGAAATCAATTTATTTAAGTGTTTCATGTTTATGTGAGCAATACGTTTATGCCATAGCCATGGATCATCATCTTTGCTAAGAAAACATTTATTATTGTCTAGTTTTTGACTTAAGTCTATCATATAAACATTGTTAACTCTATACCCTATATGCTTTATATTAGTATCATGTTTATGTTCAATAAGACATTTTTGAGAATCGAATGACACTAGATAGCCCTTATCACATAATTGACTAACACTAAGCAAGATGTGCTTAAGGCCTTCAACAAGTAGAACATTTTCAATGGAGTTTGAAGAATTCGTACCTATTTTTCCAACTCCAATAATTCTACCTTTGTTGTTATCACCATAAGTAACACGCCCACTTTTCTTGGAAGAGATATGTGTGAATTTTGATGAATCTCCCGTCATATGCTTTGAACAGCCGCTATCTATGTACCATTTCTTCTTCAAAGATACCTACATGATTAAGTTTGTGACTTAGGTACCCAAACTTTATTGGGTCCTTGTGTGTTAGTGTTGATTAAAGATCCCTTTGGGACCCATATCATTTTAATATTGTTGCAATTTTTCCTAAAATAACATGCAGATGTGCCATGCTCTTTTCTTCCACAATAGAAACATGTAATGAAAGGAGAATTGTATTTTTGTGAGAAAGAAAAGAAATTTTTGTAAAACTTTTGTTGTTTTTCTGGTTTGTAACCAATTCCTGCTTTATCAAAAATACATCTTTGATTTCCTAATATGACATCTAGATTATTCTTGCCAATTGAAAATTTTGCAAGTGAGTTTTTCAAATTTTTAATTTCTTCTACATATTTGCTACAACATTTACATGAATTTACTTTTTCATTAGTCATAGTAGAAACATAATCTTTATCACTAGATTTAGAGATTGAAACTTCAGTTGTAAGAATATCTATTTCTTTGTTTAATTTTGAAATTTCTTTCTCTAATTCTGAAATTGTTTTCTTAGATGAAGAGACAAGTTTTGCTAGTTTAATTGATTCACTATGTAATTCAGCAAATGCATCTTGTAACTCATCAAAAGAAATAGATTTGTTAGAAGATGTTACTTCTTCGTCGCTTTCATAATTTTTTCCCATTAGACATAGATTAACCATTTCTTTTTCAGAATCATCAGATGATTCTAAGTCATTGTCATCCCATGTGATATAGGCCTTCTTTGCCTTCTTATCTCCAATAGTCTTCTTTTCAGACTTATCTATCTTTCTCTTAAAGATTGGACAATCAGCCCTCAGATGTCCGGGTTGATTGCACTCAAAGCATTTTGGGATTTGAGATGACTCTTCAATTCTTCTTTTAGGTTTGAAGTTTTGTCTTCTTTGATTTCCTCTCATTCTAATAAATTTGTTGAATCTTTTGACATAGAGGCTAAGATCTTCACTTTCCTCTTGGATTGAAGATGAGGCTATAAGAGCAATTCCCTTCTTCTTTTTATCATTTTCTTCATGTTGATTTAGTCTTTGCAACTTCATCTCATGTTCCTCTAATTTTCCAAATAGAGTAGCAAGAGACATAATAGACAAATCTCTAGATTCTATGATGGCTGTTACCTTTGGTTGCCATTCTCTACTTAAACATCTTAATGCTGTATTTATGAGATCCTCGTTTTGAAAAGTTCTTCCTAAAGATGCAAGATGATTAACTATATGTGTAAATCTTTTATGCATATCTTGTATACTTTCATTTGTCTTCATTCTAAATAATTCATACTCATGAGTTAGAGTATTTATCCTAGATCTTTTGACATCAGTTGCTCCCTCACGTGTAACTTGTTGAGTGTCCCACATATCCTTAGCACTCTTACAATTTGACACCCTAGAATATTCATCCATTCCTAGGGCAGAAGTAATGATATTTTTAGCCTTTAAATTGTACTGCACTAATCTTCTTTCTTCTTCAGACCACTCTTCTCTAGGTTTCTCTATTGTTGTATTTCCAGCTACCATGGTGGGTACATAAGGTCCAACTTCTATGGCTTCCCAAATGTTTAGGTCTATTGCCTCAATGAAAATTTGCATTCGGGTTTTCCAGTAGTGGTAACCCTCTCCATTAAAAATAGGAGGCCTATTTATTGAATTTCCTTCTAAGAATAAGAAGTTTGATGAGGCCATTATTCTTGAAGCTTCTAAACTTTATACAAGACTGAAGCTCTGATATCACTTGTTGGACAAGTGGCCTCAGATATCTTAAGAAGGGGGGTTGAATTAAGATATCACAGACTATTCCCCAATTAAAAAAATTCTACTTTTAATTTAACCCAACAACCCAAGATTTCTTTTAAACAAGAACTCCTAGATAATTATGCAAATTAATCTTACTAAATAGAAATAATAACCAATAAAGGAGTTTAAGGGAAGAGAAAATGCAAACTCAGATTTATACTGGTTCGGCCACACCCTTGTGCCTACGTCCACTCCCCAAGCAACCCGCTTGAGAGTTCCACTATCGTGTAAAATCCCTTTACAAGTTTTGAACCACACAAGGACAACCCTTCCTTTGTGTTCAGATTTCTTTACAACAAGAGACCCTCGGTCTCTTAATCCCTTTTGAGAAATAGAAAGAAGAGAAGAACAAATCTCTCTTGAAAGAGATAGATTGTACAATTGGGCACTCAATTAATTCCTTATTGAATTGCAATTGTATTGGCCAAGGAATTCTTAAGAGGATAAAATGATTTTGCTTTTTGAGAGGATAAGACTTTTTTGTTCTGAAAAACTCTAAGCAAATTTGTGTTCCAAGTCACATATAAATAGACCTTTGATGGCCATATAAAAACCATTTGAAAAGATGTGACCCTTGGAAATAATTTTCTGAAAATCTCCTCTGGTAATCGATTACAAGACTTGTGTAATCGATTACAGGCTTTAAAATTTGAATCAAAACGTTCAGTAGCTGCTGGTAATCGATTACCATCCATGTGTAATCGATTACACAGTGTAAAATTTGAATTCAAATTTCTAATAGTTGTTATAATTCATTTTGGCCATTGGTAATTGATTACATCCTCTGGTAATCGATTACCAGAGAGTAAATCTCTTGAAAAAGACATTTTTGCTTAAATTTCTTGGCCAAACCTTTTGCAGTTTCAATTTGGAATTCCCTTCCTAAAAACACTAGAGATCTTCTTGATGTTGTATCTTGTATTCTTGAATTTTTGTCTTGAATTAAACTTGAGAAGCGCATTTTCATAAGGCATCAAAACATCACGATCATATGGCATCATCAAAGGCAAAGTCTTTGCTTCTACACCTACAAGGAAGAACCAACAGAGGATTTAGCTCCCCATAACTGGGAAGCTTCCTTTACAACAAAGAAAAGAGAAAGATGAAGGATTGAAGAAATACAAGTGGTGAGGATGTCTCCTCCACCTCTAGAACCTCACAATCACTCACAAACTCATCTCAAGCTCTCAGGACGGCTTCTTCTTCAAGCTCGATTCTCTGCAAGTCTTCACACAGCAAAATCTCTCAAACTCTCTGGAACTTGGACCTTTCTCTCTATAGAAAACCCTAGACATGTAGAAACTTCAAGAAAAGGCCCAAAACTCCCCTTCTCTCTTTGATTTCAGGCTTAAATAGGTGGCTTTGTTCGTGCTTGCATGCTTAGAGCAATTCCGAACCGCTTAGCGCTCAATAGTGGATTTCGGCTTAGCGCGTGCTTTTCTCGCTCAGCGGATGAACTGAAGCGGTGCGCTTCGCTAGATGACCCTTCGCTCAGCAAACATGCACAGCTCATCCTTCTTCCAGATTCTTCCTCGTGCTCAGCCGAGGAGTGTTGCGCTCAAAGGATGGCTCGCTAAGCCAGAAGATTGGCTTAGCGAGAGGATTTAAATCAGCACTTCACAAACATGCCTAATTACCTGAAATTGAGCGGAAATGCTTATTAAACACACATAATGGAAATACTAAGTATTTATTACCTATCTTTAATAAAAAAATAATTACGATATTACAAAACAACCATAAATTGGAGGAGTTTGATACAATTTACACATATTTTATACACAAAAGTTAGTCGTATTCATCAACTAACATCACTCGTCGTGAGTAAATTTACCGCTTCTGGCATATGGTCATACTTACTTTGCAATGATTTGTCTGAAATGCCAAAAAAAATGTAGGTCTTGTGTACATTCAGTCGCACACCTTGTTTTCAATAAAGTGTAAGTTCGAATACCAACTATGCCCGATTTGCAAACCTTTTTAATCTTTTTCTTGAAATAATTGAGTGAAAGAAGTAGATAGAAATTGAAAAAAATAAATGACAAAAATAGTTAATTTATTGGCTAAAAGACCGACATGCTTTGAAAAGAGATGAACTGCCAGTTTTTCTTTTAAAATTTCATCAGTTGGAACAGAAGCGGATTTTTGAGAAAAATGTGTGTGTACACCTGAGGGGTGAATGCTGTGGAAGTTTTCCCGAAGGCCTAAATGGACTCGGATGTTTGCATAAATTGATAAAGGACCATCTTCTAGAAACACTGGGTTGATTTAAATAGGAAAAATGAATCCTAAGCCTTAGCGTCACGTGACCATAAAACTTGATGTTTAAGTGTCCACATGGGTGCATGCATGATCAGTTTTGCATGTGTATCATGGAAATAATGTGGGGCATTCCCTTATCCCTGAACCGCTTGCCAAACAAACATCCCTGACATACATCATGCCTAGCCCTCTACAAGCCTGTTGAGCACTCATCGGCCATAAACCTTGACCTAGGATGGGAATTGCTACCCTTACCCTCGGAAGAAGGAACGAAGGGATCTCCCAAGAAAGAAGATCAATTTTTTGTTAAGTTGAAAGTGCACTTCAAAAGTGGGAAAAAAAGAAAAAGAAATTCCCGGTCAAAGATCGGAAGAAAGAAAAAGGAAAAAGAAATTCTCGATCAAAGATCAGAGGAAAGAAAAAGAAAAAGGAAACTCTCGATCAAAGATCGGAAGAAAGCAAAAGGAAAGAGAAAGAAAAGAAAATTCCCAATCCGAGATTGGAAGAAAACAAAATAAATATACGAAAAGGTATTTGGACAAAACAATATCTGAATAACATGCAGAATTGACATAAACAAGAAAAGGAAAAAAAGGAAACCAGGGCTTACGACACATGAAGCGGTCCCCTTTTTTATTAGCAACCAAAATCCTTTGCGCCAATGACTATTTCGCCCTGTGCCAAACAAAATCAAAAAAGGAAAAGGCCGAAACACCCAGAGCCAAATTTCCCACCAAAAACACCACTCCCAAAAAAGTCATGTTGATCCATGTTTGTGTGTGTTATCTTTGATTTGATAGGAAATGATTTGCAAAGTCAAGTCATAACATATCTATGGTTCGGAATTAGGATGAAACACTTGCCTGTGTAAGATTTATACACTTTGAGTGATTTTCTTCTATTTCAGTTGGACCCAGTCTTTCCTCTAAATGATCATTTAGAAACGAAATGCTAATATCCTAAATCTCATTTGTGGTTGTGAGAAAGTTCTATCAGCATGCTTTCCTTCTCCAGTAGACACATTGTTTTTCTTCAAAAAAAAAGTATGTGCTGCTCTGATCGGTTTGGAGGTTTGCTTCTTTGCTAAGCGTGCTCACATCTTAGTGAAAGAACACCGAGACTACTTTAGTCTCTGTAACACCCTGATATATCTATATATTATTAGTAATTATGTTTGATGTTTGATTATTTGTTGCGTTATTTTCATCCGTAATTATTTTTAAGGAAGTTAATTTAGTTAATAGAGGGGTAGATAGATAAGGATTTTGAGAAAGCTTCTCAAAGAAGCCTCTTGAGAAAGCTTCTCAAAGAAGCCACGAGGAAGCTTCTAGAGGAAGTCTCTTAATGAAGCTTCTAGAGAAAGCTACATGAAGCTGCCTCGGTAAAAACGCTTCCCAGCCTTCATTAACCGTTGGATCTTCTCGAAATTTGGTCTGCAACTTCAAAAAACAATTTTCCATGATCTGACCGTTGGGATCTTTGAGAAGTTGTCTGGAGTGTGCTAGAAGCCTCTTAATGAAGCTTCTGGAGGAAGCCTCTTAATGAAGCTTCTAGAGAAAACTACATGAAGCTGCCTCGGTAGAAACGCTGCCCAGCCTTCGTTAACCGTTGGATCTTCTCGAAATTTGGTTTGCAACTTCACAAGACACTTTACCATGATTTAACCGTTGGGATATTTGAGAAAATATCTGGAGTGTGCTAGAAGCTTCCGTTCCCGAGAGCATATCTTATTTAAGCATTTCAGCCTTTGCTTTCTAGTAGCTTAGGAAAAATGCCATTTCTTCTTCTTTCTTTCTTCCAAATCAATTTCTAAAGTTCCAAGTACTTTCTCCATCACCCACATCCACCATTAGCCACCACAAACCATCATTGTTCTCCATTGAAAACCCACACCGAGAGGAACCCTTCAACCGAAGCAGAATTTCCAACTTGGCTTGCGGTTTCGGTAGAGAACGAAAACCCTAATCTGATCTTTTGTTTTCTTTCGAGGTAACCATGGTTCTATGCTTGTTTCTTGTTAGTTCCATCTTTTCTTTGCATCTTTTCTAACTTTGCAACCGCCATTGCATGTCTTATGATTCCTTTGAAAAACCTTAGAGAAAGAGACTTTGTAAACGTTATCCTTTCATGAAATACATGTTATTTTCGTAACCTACACTGAACCCCGGTCACATTGGCGTGGTCGGAATTTCCAAATTACGTTCCTTTGTAAAACCCGAAATACTCTCAGCTCTTTCATGTAGTAATGTGGGTGTTTGACCCAGAGCACTGTTACTAGCTTTGTTTTTTGAAATCCATACTAAGTCTCCTTCGTTTTGGCATAGTAGAGGCTTGTGTGGAATCGACGAGCAAGGACGAAAAGGAATCTTCAAGTGACGCGATGAGGAATCCGCGGGGTAGCTCACGATAAGTAAGGGGAGTTTATTATAAAATTTACCATTTTAACACCATAGTTAGGGTTAGGGAACCTAGCTATGAGGATATCTGCCTGTCCCTGTTGCATGCTGATTTTTCTTCAAAGAAAATTATGTTTTAACTAATGCGATGCGATATATATATGTATTGTGATGAATGATATTGTTTTGGCTGTTTGAAGACTGTGCGTGTGGAAATGATATTGTTGTGTTTGTTTGAATTGTTGTTGATGTTGCTATTGAGGATTTTAATTGATATGTGATGATAATGATGATATTGATTTGAGATGACATTGTTAATAAAGACCATGTCAACATGAATTGTTATTATTGATGAATATGTGAATATGAAATGAGGTTGTTGTTGTTGTTGATAACGTCATTGAGATGAAATGATATTTATGTTGTGAATGACATGGAAATACGATTTGTTGATTGATGTTGGAAATGCATTGGCATGTACATGTTGTGTATGTTCGTGGGGGGCACTATGCACTGACCTTTCAAGGTCTTTGGCACTAGCTTTTGGCCACGTTCATACGTTGGATGTTGTGTATGATCGTGGGGGGCACTGTGCACTGACCTTCCAGCGTCTTTGGCACTAGCTTTTGGCCACGATCATACGCCGTATGAAGTGTATGTCATGGGGGGGGGGGGGTAGAGTGCACTGACCTTGTCGGATGGCCCAGACATGGGTAACTAGCGTGGTTAGAGAATCTAAGCATTCCTGAGGGGATGCTTAGGTGCTTTAATTGGTCCATGGTCTTTGGAATTTACCTTTGGCCGTGATCATAGCTCATACGACACAGGAAATAGAGTAACTATGGCCAAGTGTACTTTGTACTAGGGGGCTGTCACCTGGTAGGGAACACCTTTGGGCTCCCAGGCTGATCACCTATGGGAGGGGGGCTGTTACGTGCACAACCGGGTGGTCTCGACAAACTCAGCACAGTTCCCTAAGTGAGAGTGTCGTGTAGACACGCTTAGGCTATTTCCTGATATTTGGTTGTTGTTGGTACGTACCACATTGCATCTGAGTGTTGAGTTAGGTGCATGCATCATTCTGTATAGTCTTGATTGGGTCCATGGATGGATGATGAGTAATTGTTGGATGTGAATGATGAATATTTGTTGGATATGAGTGTTGAATAATGATTGTTGTGTATGCTTATCATGTTTGCCTATGTTCCTTGCGAATTGTGGTTATTTGGAATTGGTATTGGTTCTTTTATAATAAACTCACCCTTGCAATTTTGTATCGTGTGGTTCATACCTGTGATAATCACGAACCTTGTTCGTGGGAGCAGAATGACAGTGGCAGGGTGTAGGGAGTAAGATTCTGGTGAGGAGCCGCCGAGCCGACGTGATGACGTTGGCGTTATTTTGGGAGAGAATTGTGTTTTGTAATCAACTCCTCCGTAGTTGGTTTTTAAGTTTTATTTTGTTGAGTTAAAGATTTAAAACTGGAATTTTAATTATAGATATATGGACATATTTAATTTTCGTTATGTGTATGACATATACCGAATTATTGTTTCTATGTAATTATGCATATTCACTTAAGTAATGGCGTGTTGTTGGATGAATTTATGTTGTGACAAAATCACTTCTATTTTCATAATCAAAAAATTAAGGGAGTTCTTTTTATAAAAATTGAAATTATCAAAAATTAGAGTGTGGATACCGTAGCGACGAGGCGGGTCGTTACAGTCTCACCTTGTCATCCAAAGATAATTGAGTTTGATGACACGCGGAGATAACTCATGGTCATCTGTCACCTTTGTCATCCAGAGGCAAGCGAGCCCGTTGACATGCAGAGACCAATATGGTCATCTGCATCCTTTCATCGAAGATTCAATGTCTATCGACAAAGAATACTTTAGTCTCACCTCGCTATCCAGAGACAATTGAGTCCGATAACACACGGAGACAACTCATGGTCATCTGCCACCTTTGTCATCTAGAGGCAAGCGAGCTCGTTGACACGCAGAGACCAATATGGTCATATGCACCCTTTTGTTGAAGATTCAACGTCTATCGATAGAGACTACTTTAGTCTCACCTCGTCATCCAGAGATAATCAAGTTCGATGACACACGGAGGCAAACTATAGTCATCCGCCGCTTTTGCTATCCAGAGACAATCAAGTCCGATAGCACGCAAAGACCAATGTGGTCATCTGCACCTTTTCATCAACGACTCAATGTCTATCAACCGAGAATACTTTAGTCTCTACTTTGTCAACCAGAGGCAAGAAAGCTCATTGACACATGGAGACATTTCATGGTTATCCACACCCTTGCTCTCCCGAGACAATCGAGTCTGATAGCACACGGAGACAACTCATGGTCATCCGCACCTTTATCATCCAGAGACGGCAAGTTCGATGACACACAGAGACAAATATGGTCTATCGACTGAGATTATTTTAGTCTCTCCTTTGTTAACCAGAGGCAAGCGAGCTCGTTGATGCGCGGAAACAAATATGGTCATCTGCACCCCTTGTCGAAGATTCAGTGTCTATCGACCAGGACTACTTTAGTCCCCTTTTTTTGCCATCCAAAGACAATCAAGTCTGATGGCGCGCAAAGACTATAGTGGTCACTTGCTTTTGTTGTTCCCAGACTATTAAAGGCACCAAGGCTTTTGCTGATGCACCTGATGTCTTTTATGCTCTTTCTTTTGACAGGTTTCGCTAATTGAGCTAATGGTCGGTCGGGTGGAAATGCGGTTCGAATGAAATTAGTGTCTTATCTTTACTTCCCTTTTATCTCCAATAAAAGATAAGTAAAGAGGGGTAACTGTCATACCCTAATTTCATCCGGGGACGTTTGTTTACAAACATTTAAATTCTTGCCAGCCGAGTTGAGATGCTTAACACTCTTTGCCGCGTAATCCATAAATTTTCACGATGTTTCGAAAGGAAATGAGCAAAATACGAAAAATAAGGGTGAACTGGTCAAATTGAGGGGTGTCCTTCAGCACTGGGCCCATCAAAAAGCTTCATCAGGAAGCAACCAGCTCGCTTGGGCGAGTTGGGGGACAAGCACCTCCCCTATTTTTGCTATAAATAGGGGAGGGAGGCTGAGTATGAAGGGTTTAGTACTTTGGATATTCAGTTTTCACTTAAAATTAGTGAGGAGAAGAAGAAAGAAGGAAAAAATCCAAGCCGAGGCGCATCGGTAACGCTTCCGTGATGTTTCCGTGATCAATTCTATGGATGTTCTTCGCCATTCTTCATTCGTTCTTCATTGTTCATCAATCTTCAACCGGTTAGTTTTTGATTTTGAAGCTTTGAATTCATTCTATGCGCCCTTAGGGGTTCATTCTTGCTTTGTATGTTTTCATCTTCATTCTTCTACTTTCAATATTCTTTTTCTTCGTTTTAAGCAAGTTTCGACCAGTCATTTAAGCCATAACCTCACTTAATTAATGTTTAAATGAATTTCAACCGATCGTTTGTGTTGTAATCTCGTTTAATCACCTTTAAAATAAAACAACCGATCGTTCATGTCGTAACCTCAGTTAAAATAAAAAATAATAAAATAAGTGTCAATCGCACATTTTACTTTGAAAGTTCTCTTTAATGAGTTGAGAAATAACCAAGTGAAACTAAGGCTAAAATCAACTCATAAATCAAGCATTTGCCCACAAAAAGGTCATTTGAAACCGTTTCAAGGTCCAACGCCTTAACGGTCCCTTTTTACTTTTATCGGTGAAAATGAACCGTTTAAAAGTCTAAAATCAACACCCCGCATAAATTTCTTGCTTTCTAAAGAACTACATAGGTCTGAGTTCCTCATCGCAATTGAGGATATGTAGGAGCAAAAGCCTCGCTTTGGTCGACCCCAAAAGATAAAAAACATAAAAAAAGGGAAATAAAATAAAACAAAGTCATGATTTTGCACATTTGATTAAAGGTTGTCGTCCCTGGTGACGAACGTGTGGGGTGCAAATACCTTCCCCGTGCATAAAAACAACTCCCGGACCTTTTACTCTTAAAGTTCATAGACCCGTTTTTGGTTTTTCTAACGTTTTCCTTAAATAAATGTTGGTGGCGACTAATGAAAATCCTGAAACTGGCCAAATATAGGCTAAAGGCCCAAGTGGAGAAGGACAAAGGCCCAAGTGGAGCAGGACAAAGCCCCCGAGTGGAGAAGGATGAAGGCCCAGAGGCAAAGACATTATGAAGACTATTAATTGTTGCTGAAGGCCCATAATAAATATGTTCTAACTTTTATTTATAATTTTTTTTGGCCCAAACTGTTTTGAAGGCCCATGTCTACTTTTATCTTTTTGTTCAGATACGCTATAAGTATTGGTTTTTGTTTTCAATAAGAAAACTTTTGGCATTTTCATAAAATTTGGTGAGAGCTTCTCTCTGGGTTCCTTGTTGAACCAATCTCAGACTTATCAAGGTAATCCTTGTGGCGTCTACCCTGACATATCTTCCTTCACTGGAAGTGGCCTCATCCAAATCTCCGTAGCCTGTATCAAGCGATCCGCTCCTAGTCAGGATCACATCATCTGGTATCAGAGCTTCGGCTCTTGATACAGGTTTTATCCTATCCTATTTTTTTTCTTTGTAATTTGTCCAGGTTCATGTTTTGTCCTTGTTCTATTATTTGCGTTCTTGTTTGCGTCTTATTTCGTTCTTGTTTGGGTCTTGTTGTGTTCTGGTTTTTTGTCCTTGTTATGTTATTTGTTTTCTTGTTTGCGTCTTGTTGCGTTCTTGTTTGTGTCTTTGTTTCGTTCTTATTCTTGTTCTTGTCACGTTTTTGTTCTTATTCTTGTTTCTTGTTTCTTTCAGACTTTGTGTAAAAAAAAATCTGTTTGAGTTCTGTTTCAAGTTAAAAAAAAAGTTGCAGAAATTTTGAAAAAAAAGAGAAGAAAAGAAAAATAAAGTGGGTGTTTGATCTTTGAACACGAAATTGAGGCAGTTAGAAGCTTTTTTTTTTTTTCTGTTTGGCAAGTCTGTTATTCAAATCATTTTTATTCTATCTGTTATCTTATCAATTATCTTATTTGTTATCTTCCTTATTTATTCTATTTGTTATCCAAATCTGATCTGTTATCCAAATCAAATCTGTTATCCAAATCAAATCTAATCTGTTATCCAAATCAAATCCAATCTTCTATCCAAATCAAGTCTAATCTGTTATCCAAATCAAATCCAATATGCTATCCAAATCAAGTCTAATCTATTATCCAAATCAAATCAAAATCCAAATCAAGTCTAATCTTTTAACCAAAATCAAATCTGATTTGTTATCCGAATTAAATCTGCTGCACAGTCTGTGATAATTAAATTGTCTTTCCTGTTATATACCTTGTGTGTCTAATTTGATTCATCCAGGAACTTAAGAGGGAGTGAGTGGTAAAAGGCATGAGTGAAAACATCACACAAAAGCCTATATTGAGAGCATCAAACACGAGTAAACTACCATCAAAGAGAGAAACAAGTGAGTAGAGTGTGGTGAGGTCCTGAATCTTTTTGAACCGTAACAATGAAGAGCTCTACAGGCGAATAGAAGGACTGGAGCACCAAATGAATCCAAATGCTGGGAGACCTTATGGTGGCAACAGAAGGGTCAATGATGGATCGAACCGAATAGAGGGGCAAGACATAATTGAGGGAGTAAAACTCAATGTATCCTCTTTTAAAGGCAGGAGTGACCCAGACACCTACCTTGACTGGGAGATGAAGATTCAGCATGCATTCTACTATAATGATTATCCTGAAGAGCAGAAGGTGAAGTTAGCAGCAACAACTACATTCTCAGACTATGCCCTTGTTTGGTGGAAGAAAAATCAAAGAGAGATGAAGAGAGAAGAAGGGCGGGAGATAGATACATGGACTAAGATGAGAAGGGTTATGCGAAAGAGGTATGTTCCAACTAGCTACAGTAGAACCATGCGATAGAAACTCCAGAGGTTATCCCAGGGAAGTTTGATTGTTGAGGACAAGGAGATGGAGATGGCACTAGTGAGGGCCAACATTGAAGAGGACACCAAAGCAGTGCATGATGGCTTCACCAACAAGATTTCTTTCCAGCACCATGACCAGAAAATTATTCTTAAACCTCTATCCCTCAGAGAAGTGTGTGAAGACCAAATCATAAGGAGAGAAAAGAGAGAAGAAGAGAGAGACAATAGTGAGGCACCACAGAGGAATAGAAAAAGGAAGAGTGATACACTTGAGAGATGGAGTGATACACAAGAGAGAGAGAGAAAGAGTGATAATTCTAATCAGTTAACTATTTATGTTTCTCCTAGTGTTCAACCCTTATTGCAGGAATTTAAAGATGTCTTTCCCAAGGAGATTCCTTATGGATTGCCACCATCAAGAAGTATAGAACATCAAGTTGATCTCTTTCCAGAAGCTTCATCGCCTAACAGGCCAACTTACAACAACAAGACCCAAGAGACTCGGCATAAGGATGCAGAGGCCAAATTTGAGTATGTGAAAAGATTGTTTGACCAAGTGAAGGTGCAAATTGCAAAGAAGAATGAAAGCTACGCCAAGCAAGCCAACAAGAAAAGGAAGGAAGTGGTACTTGAACCCGATGATGATCCTGGACATTTGAGGGCAAATGTTTTCCAAGAAGGAGGGAATGATGAGAATCTTGAAACTAGCCAAATACAGGCTAAAGGTCCAAGTAGAGAAGGACAAAGGCCTAAGTGGAGAAGGACAAAGCCCTCGAGTGGAGAAGGATGAAGGCCCAAGTAGAGATGGATGAAGGCCCAAAGGCAGAGACACTATCAAGACTATTAATTGTTGCTGAAGGCCCATAATAAATATGTTCTAATTTTTTATTTATAATTTTTTCCCAAACTGTTTTGAAGGCCCATGTCTATTTTTATTTTTTTTGTTCAGATACACTGTCGCAACCTACCCTTCGGCGGGAGGGCGACGCGTGACTCGCGGGATGCGTGTTCCACGAAAGGAATACGCGCGGAGTCGCCACCAACGTTTATTTGAGGAAAACGTCGGAAAAACCGGAAAAGACGCGATCTACGAACTTTTAAGTGAAAGGTTCGGGAGTTGTATTTACGCACGAGGAAGGTATTAGCACCCCACACGTCCGTCCCAAGGGACGGCAGCCTTTAATCGAATGTGCAAACATGACTTTGATTTTTATGTTCCCTTTTATGTTCTTATATCCTTTATACCCTTTTTATATTTTTCCTTTTTTGTGGTCGACAAGGGTGTTTCCCTTTGCTCCTACGTATTCCTCAATTTGGGATGAGAAAATCAGACCTACGTAGTTCTTTCGGAACAAAGTGTTTGGTTAAGTTATTTTTGTTCTTTTTTGTAAAATATGTTTTTATTGAGCAAAAGGTCATTTAAGGTGTTGGACCATTAAACGGTCTTTTAATTTTGAAAGGAGAGGAACGTTAAGGCGTTGGAACATTAAACGGTCTTTTGATTTTGAAAGGGGAGAAACGTTAAGGCGTTGGACCATTAACGATCTCTTGTTTTTGAAAGGAGAGAAACGTTAAGGCATTGGACCATTAACGATCTCTTGGGGTGGTCGACAAAAGCGGGGCTTTTGCTCCTACGTATCCTCAATGAGGAACTCAGACCTACGTAGTTCTTTCTTATCAAATGATTCTTTTTTACTTAAGTGGTGATCATTTTAAGGCGTTGGACCTTAAAAATGATCCATTTTACTTAGTGAGAAAATGAAATGACAAACTTCAAAAGCCTATTTTTATGGACGAGCTTGACTAGGCGAATTGATTTTAGCCTTTAGTTTCACTTTAGTTATTAATCAATTCAATTAAGAATGAGAAATCCCAAAGAGAAAACGTCCGATTGATTTTCCGCTTTATTTTACTAAAAGATGTCTTTTTGATTATTATATTATTTTTTACCTCTTTTTGATTTCCAACGTGGTTACGACACGACCGAACGGTCGGAATTTATTTTAACCGAAGTTAATGGATAATACAATTCAAACGTTCGGTGGAAATTTATTTTTATTTTTAAGTTAAGCGAGAAATGACTTAAGTAAAATGGCTTAAGCACGTCAACAGGGGGTATAAAAAGTAAACAAAACGAGAATAAAAATGCACGAAACACAATGTGGACCACTACGGGTACATAGAATGAATCGAAAAGCTTGGTTCGAGGTACTTACCCGTTGAAGATCGAAGAACGATGAAGAACGAATGAAGAACGTCGAAGAACGGTTGAAACCTTTGCGAGATTCCTCACGGAAAACGTTACGGAAACGTTTCGGAAGCGCCTCGGCTTAGATTTTCTTCACGGAAACGATTTTTCCAAGCAAATTCGAAAGAGAGAGAAGTGCCAAAGGGGCTGAACCCTTTTCTTCTTCACTTCCTCCCCTATTTATAGCAAAATAGGGGAGGTGGTTGCCGCCCAGCTCGCCCAGGCGAGCAGGGTTGCTTCCTCCAGAAGCAACCGCCTTCTGGAGGAATATTCCAGAGGGCCCAAGTGGGCCTGGGTGCTATTTGCACCCCCATTTTTACTAAGTACACCCCCCTCTGCTGTTTTTTGGTAATTCTTTTTTTCGTAAAGTTACGGAAACTTACGAATTTCGTAACGATACTTGTTTTCTTTCCGTAATGTTACGGAACCTTGCGGATTACATAATCATCCCCTTTTCGACTTACGGAATGTTACGGAACCTCACTTAATTATGCAACGATGCTTCCATTTGATTTCCGGTGTGTCACGGAAACTTACGGATTGTGCATCAATATTTTTTTGGTTTTTCGGCATGTCCTGGAATTTCACAAATTGCCTAATGATGGGTGCCAAGCACCTCACGAGGACCAAAGAATGGTCGCACGTCATCGAGCAAAGGTCCCCAGACGAAATTAGGGTATGACAGTTGCCCCTCTTTACTTGTCTTTTATTGGAGATAAAAGGAAAGTAAAGATAAGACACTAATTTCGTTCCTCTCGATTTGGCGAGAGTCGCGGGTGACCATAAAATCTCCACATGCAAATGACTTGTTGTTCCCAAAATTTCACAAATTGCCCAATGATGGGTGCCAAGCACCTCACAAGGACCAAAGAATGGTCGCATGTCATCAAGCAAAGGTCCCCGAAAATCAGTGTATGACACTAATTTCGCTCCTCTCGGTTGACGAGAGTCGCGGGAGACCATGACTTGTCGCTCCTAGAATTTCACAAATTGCCTAATGATGGGTGCCCAGCACCTCACAAGGACCAAAGAATGGTCGCATGTCATCAAGCAAAGGTCCCCGAAAATCAGTGTATGACACTAATTTCGCTCCTCTCGATTGACGAGAGTCGCGGGTGACCATGAAATTTCTGCATGTAAATGACTTGTTGTTCCCGGAGGAACAAAAGGTGCAGAAGACTATGTCAGTCTCTGCATGCTATCAAGCGTTCTGTCTTACAGATAGCAAAAGAATGTTTATACGGATAACCACTCGGGTATTTCCGCGTATCATCGGGCCCGCCGCCTCTGGATGATACAAGGGTGCAGAATGACCAAACTTGGTCTCTGCTTGTCATCGGGCCTGCCGCCTCTGGATGACAAAAGGGTGCGAATAACCGTAAGGTATCTCCGCGTATCATCGGGCCCGCCGCCTCTGGATGATACAAGGGTGCAGAATGACCAAACTTGGTCTCTGCTTGTCATCGGGCCCGCCGCCTCTGGATGACAAAAGGGTGCGAATAACCGTAAGGTATCTCCGCGTATCATCGGGCCCGCCGCCTCTGGATGATACAAGGGTGCAGAATGACCAAACTTGGTCTCTGCTTGTCATCGGGCCCGCCGCCTCAGGATGACAAAAGGGTGCGAATAACCGTAAGGTATCTCCGCGTATCATCGGGCCCGCCGCCTCTGGATGATACAAGGGTGCAGAATGACCAAACTTGGTCTCTGCTTGTCATCGGGCCCGCCGCCTCTGGATGACAAAAGGGTGCGAATAACCATAAGGTATCTCCGCGTATCATCGGGCCCGCCGCCTCTGGATGATACAAGGGTGCAGAATGACCAAACTTGGTCTCTGCTTGTCATCGGGCCCGCCGCCTCTGGATGACAAAAGGGTGCGAATAACCGTAAGGTATCTCCGCGTATCATCGGGCCCGCCGCCTCTGGATGATACAAGGGTGCAGAATGACCAAACTTGGTCTCTGCTTGTCATCGGGCCCGCCGCCTCTGGATGACAAAAGGGTGCGAATAACCGTAAGGTGTCTCCGCGGGCTACCAGCTCTTGAGTCATGACAACAAAAGGCGGTATGGTCGACAAAAGCGAGGCTCTTGCTCCTACGTATCCTCCAATGAGGAACTCAGACCTACGTAGTTCTGGATAACTTGTGAGACTGGAAAAAAGTCTCGGTGTTTTCTCCACTAAAATGCAAACATGCTTTAGCAAAGAGACAAATATTCCAACTGATTTAGAGCAGCATATGCTTTTTTGAGTGAAAAACAATGCGTCTACCGGGGAAGGAGAGTATGCTGATGAAATTTTCTCATAACCATAAATGAGATTTTGGATGTTAGCATTTCGTTTCTAAATGACCATTTAGAGGAAACACTGGGTTCGACAAAAATAGAAGAAATCCACTCAAAGTGTATCAATCTCGCACAGGTAAGTGTTTCATCCTAATTCCGAACCATAGATATGTCATGACTTGACTTTAATTATTTCCTATCAAATCAAAAATTACACGCGTGATCATGGATCAATAGGGCTTCCCTTGGGAATGGGTTCTTTTGGTGGTTTTTTTTTTCGGCTTTTGTGTGTTTTTGGCTTTTGATTTTTCTGGCTTTTTTCTTTTTCTTTTTTTGTTTAGTGCGGGGCGAGGAAAAAAAAAGTCGCTAGCGCACGGGATTTTGGTTGGTAATCAAAGGGAGAAGACTATTTTAGGTCGTGGTTCCCTTTCCTTCTTTTTTCGTTCATTTGGTGACAATTCTGTATTGTTCAGATATTGTCCGGTCCAAAGACCTTTCTGCACATTTCTTCTATTTTTTCGATCCTTGATCAGGAGCTTTCTTTCCTTCTTTTCTCTTTTTTTCTTTCTCCCATTCTTTGATTGGGAATTTTCTTTCTTTTCTTTTTGCTTTCCCCCACTCTTTGATTGGGAATTTCCTTTCTTTTTCTTTTTTTGCTTTCTCTTTGATTGGAAATTTTCCTTCTTTTCCTTTTTTTTTCTTTGCTTGGAAATTTTCCTTCTTTTCCTTTTTGCTTCCGAGGGTAAGGATTATGGTGAGTCAGGATTTTGGCTCAAGGTTTGTAGAATGGCTAGACATGATACATGTCGGGGTTTGGTTTGGCTCAAGGATAAAAGGGATGCCCCACATTATTTCCATGACACAAATGCAAAAATGATGATTTGGAAACTTTATGCAAAACTGGTCATGCATGCACCTATGCGGACACTCAAGTGTCAAATTTTTATGGTCATGTGATGCTAGGGCTCAGGATTCATTTCCTCTATTTTAATCAACCCAATGTTTCCAAAATATGTTCTTTTATCAATTTGTGCATTCATCCGAGTCCATTTCGGGCGTCCGGGAAAATCTTCACAGCATTCACCCTTCAGGTGTATACACATTTTTTCAAAAACTAGTTATGATCAGTGAATTTTTCCAAAGAAAAGTTGGAAGTCATCTCTTTTCAAAAGCATGTTGGTTTTTCAGCTTGACAACTTATTTTTTTCTTTTTTCTCCTTCTTTTTTTTTTTTTTATCATTATCATTTGTTTATTTCTTTTTCTTGTTTGTTTTCTTTTTTCCCCCTTTTTTTTCATGAAGTATTTTGCTACCTAAACATGTGTATATTTTTGCGAGGTATTTTTGCTATATACATGCATATCCAAGGTATCTTGCTACCTAAACATACATATATATGTTTTGTAAGGTATTTTTGCTGTATACATGCATATCCAAGGTATCTTGCTACCTAAACATACATATATATATTTTGTGAGGTATCTTTTTGCTACATACATGCATATCTAAGGTATCTTGCTACCTAAACATACATATATATATTTTGTTAGGTATCTTTTTGCTACATACATGCATATCTAAGGTATCTTGCTACCTAAACATACATGTATATATTTTGTGAAGTGTGTTTTTGTTTACATACATGCATATCTAAGGTATCTTTCTACCTAAACATACATATATATATTTTGTGAGGTATGACTACCTTCCGAGCTTGTGCTCGTTTTATTTAAATTCCTAGGATCATGAGCAACTAGGTGTGTCTTACTATGAAAAGTGATCAAATAACAAGCACAGATTCAAAAGGTACTAGGTTGCCTCCTAGTAGCGCTTCTTTAACGTCTTTAGCTGGACGCCTTATGACTTGTAGGTCACGGACCTAGTACTTTGCTTACCTTTGGCTTTGGATTTGGTCGCCTGCTGGTCGGCCATGTGTCGTAGGCAACGCTCTAACCTTTTTGCGGATGAGCTGAGGTTAACTCTAGAGGTGGTGGCGGTGTGTCTATTGCCCGCTACCGGCCATCCCAATGCTGCTGTGGTGTTTCGCCTTGCGCCTGCCTGGGGGCGCAGTACTTCTTGATGAAAGCTCGATTAGTAGGGGGCCTGATGCCCTTGCTGGAGGTTACAGGTACTCCGTAGAACTGATAGAGACCCGTAATTAGAGCTTGACAACTCCAAGACCCTGTTGGACTTCTTCGGGTCCAATGGGTGTCTTGCAGGCGCGATCCCTGCAAACAATAGATGAAATCAGAAATCAGTTGAGCGATGTGCATACTTACCTATGATGACATAACCTTGCCGGGGGGGTACGGGCACCCTATAGGACTGATAGAGGCCCGTAACCAGAGCTGGAAATCCCAGGGCCCTGTTGGACTTTTCCGGGTCCACTGGGTGTCTTGTGGGTGCGATCCCTGCAAACAATAGATGGTATCAGAAATCAGTTGAACCATATGCATACTTACCCATGTCGGGACGACACAGACCAACTGATACTTTTGCAGGGGGAGATTGGCATTGCGGTCGCTGGGCAGAATGTTGCTAAGTAGCAACGTCATCTATATCTATGTAAGAGTGGTCATATTGGTGCGCATGATCCGCACTCGTCTCTTTGCAGCGGCACGGGTGAAATCTTGCCCCAGTATGCATAGTAGCTGTGTGATAGCCTCCCTCTCTGGTTGTGCTCGCACAGTTGGCCCTCCTCCAATATCAGGGGGTGGCCCAGGAACCGTTTAAAAGGAAACTACTGGTCCCTTAACCGGGAGTGCAAGTCTCGGTTAAGCATTTAAGGACAGAGGACCTTAAATTATCTTAAGGTGTGGATATGGAGCCCACTGAAAGTGAGGACGCGTAGTCCTCTAAAGGCGAGGGCGTGTAGCCCTCTGAAGTTCAGGACGTGTCGCCTTTCGAAGGCGAGGGAGTGTAGTCCTATGATGGCAAGGATGTGCAATCCTCTGAAGGTGAGGGCATGCCCCCCTTTGAAAATGGGGAACATGTAGTCCTCTGATGGCGAGGACGTGTAGTCCTCTAAAGGTGAGGACGTGTAGCGCTCTGATGGTGAGGACGTGTAGTCCTCTCAAGGCGAGGACGTGTAGTCCTCTCAACGGTGAGGGTAACGAGTACCCAAGGTGAGGGCGTGTAGCCCTCTCAAGGCGAGGACATGTAGTCCTCTGGAGGTGAGGGCATGCAGCCCTCTGATGGTGAGGACGGGTAGTCCTCTCAAGGCGAGGACGTGTAGTCCTCTCAAGGCGAGGACGTGTAGTCCTCTCAACGGTGAGGGTAACTAGTACCCAAGGTGAGGGCGTGTAGCCCTCTCAAGGCGAGGACATGTAGTCCTCTGGAGGTGAGGGCGTGCAGCCCTCTGATGGTGAGGACGTGTAGTCCTCACAAGGCGAGGACGTGTAGTCCTCTCAACGGTGAGGGTAACTAGTACCCAAGGTGAGGGCGGGTAGCCCTCTCAAGGCGAGGACGTGCAATCCTCTGGAGGTGAGGGCGTGCAGCCCTCTGGTGGCGAGGATGTGTAGTCCTCTAAAAGCGAGGACGTGTAGTCCTCTCAACGGTGAGGGTAACTAGTACCCAAGGTGAGGGCGTGTAGCCCTCTCAAGGTGAGGACATGTGGTCCTCTGAATGTGAGGGCGTGCAGCCCTCTGTTGGCGAGGATGTGTAGTCCTCTAAAAGCGAGGACGTGTAGTCCTCTCAACGGTGAGGGTAACTAGTACCCAAGGTGAGGGCGGGTAGCCCTCTCAAGGCGAGGACGTGCAATCCTCTGGAGGTGAGGGCGTGCAACCCTCTGATGGTGAGGACGTGTAGTCCTCTCAAGGCGAGGACGTGTAGTCCTCTCAACGGTGAGGGTAACTAGTACCCAAGGTGAGGGCGTGTAGCCCTCTCAAGGCGAGGACATGTAGTCCTCTAGAGGTGAGGGCGTGCAGCCCTCTGATGGTGAGGACGTGTAGTCCTCTCAAGGCGAGGACGTGTAGTCCTCTCAAGGCGAGGACGTGTAGTCCTCTCAACGGTGAGGGTAACTAGTACCCCAGGTGAGGGCGTGTAGCCCTCTCAAGGCGAGGACATGTAGTCCTCTGGAGGTGAGGGCGTGCAGCCCTCTCAAGGCGAGGACATGAGGTCCTCTGATGGCGAGGACATGTAGTCCTCTCAAGTTGAGGACATGCAGTCCTCTGATGGCGAGGACATGTAGTCCTCTCAAGGTGATAGGTACAAGTACCCAAGGGTCCACCCTTATGAGAAAGCAAGAGATCGACTCATCGAGAGGGCCGGTCATCCCAAATCCACAAGATTTGGACATTAGATGTAGGAAATCTATGCAGTTAACATGATTTTTAGGGATGCAGATGCATGCAACCTTTGTCGTGAAATTTGGTAAATGCGGACTTCATATGAAACAATGCAATGTAATGGAAAGTTGTACAATGTTCATGACATTCTTTCCCTATTTTGTGATTTTGATTTTGATTTAATTTTTTTGGAAAACACAGATTGACTGTCCTTTTGAAAGAGGTGATAATTCATGCAACCTCATCCTATCTTTTTGCAAATCTCTCCGGGAACTCCCTTAGAGTGTATGTTCTTTTTGATTTAGTCACTTGACCATTTTGGGGTGACGGCAATGGAGTCGTTTGATGTTTGATCAATCCATTGAAATCCTAGGGTTTGTCCCCCTTTTTTTGTTAAAAACATCGATGGGTGAGAATTTTTGATCGGCCCCTATGTTCACTTGAGGCTCATGAACGATGCCCCTCATTGCCCCAGTGTAAGGCTTTGAGGTACCAATTGTTATCTTTCGTCATGACCTTGTAGCTGGGAACCTATTGGGTGAATACTTCTAATCTGCCCCTAGGTTCGCTTGAGGTTTTTGCATGGTGCCTTTCGTTGCCCTAGTGTAGGGCTTAGAGGTACCAAGTGTTGTCTTGTTTTCACGACCTCGTAGTGAGGAAGAATGAAAGAAGCAGTTGATTCTTGCAAAAAGAATTTTCCAAGGACGAGAAATAGTTGAAGGATCTTTCAGTTGATGGATTAAGTCAAATGACTCCTATGTAGAAGCAAGATGTTTTGATGTCTTGATGATGCTAAAGGATCAAATGCTTCTAAGTTTTATTCAAGACAAGAATCCAAGAAAGTCAAGATATATGATCAAGTTTGATCTCTTAGAATCTTTAGGAAGAAGTTTCCAAATTGAAGAAGCAAAAGGTTTGACCAAAGAATTCTATCATTTCAAATTGAGATTTGCTCTCTGGTAATTGATTACCAACAGTTTGAAAATGTTTTAATTCAAATTTTTAAAACCTGTAATCGATTACATAAGTCTTGTAATTGATTACCAGAGGGGATTTTCAGAAAATAATTTCCAAGAGACATATCTATTCAAATGTTTTATGAATGGCCATTCAAATGTTTTAAAGAGAGTTTTCATTGCCCAAACAGTTTTACCCTCTCGAAAGATCAAGAGTTTTTCTGAACTGAAATGTCTTATCCTCTCAAAAAGATTCCTTGGTCAACCACTTGCTTATTCAATAAGGAATTTTTGATTGATCTTCATTTTACAATCTACCTCTTTTATGAGAGACCTCTTCTTCTCTTCTTCTTATTTCTGAAAAGGGATTAAGAGACCGTGGGTCTCTTGTTGTAGAGGATTCCTGAACACAAGGGAAGGGTTATCCCTGTATGCATTGTTAATCCGAAAAGAGAGATTGATAGTTCAATTGGGGAATAGTCTTTGCATCTTAATTCAACCCCCCTTTTTCTTAAGGTAACTGAGGCCATTTGTCCAACATCCTATTCTTGATAACTCACTTCTCTCTAAAAAGACAAAATGAGGTCACATGAACGTCTATATTTTTACTTGAAAACACAGTCAATCAAATGCCTTTTTATTTTTTTATTTTGAAACTTATTTGTTTTGAACTTTGCTCGTTGTTTTACGGCACCCCCACCAACGTGCAAGATGAGTAATCTCTGATTGAACGGTCTTGGAAGTCAACACTCAGGAGCGCAGGTTGCTTGAGCAAACAGACCAATGGCTTACACTCACATTCCGGTGGAAGTTGAATAAGCAAAGATGTGTTCGTGAGAGGATGTCCATTTTATCTATATCATTTAACATTGTAACTGTGGTTTATGGCATAAACTTGGAAATCCTGATGAGTCATAACAACAGCTTCCAGAATTGCCCCATGTAGGGTGTTGCTTGTTAATGTTAGGATTCAACAAGCGATTCTCCTCAAATTTCAGCCAGCCCGTATCAATTAGACCTTGCACCTTACGCTTCAGAGCCGTACAATGCTCAATGGAACGCCCCGGGGCTTCTCCGTGACAAGCACACGTTGCGTTCGAGTCGTATTCTCGGAGAAATGGAGGTTGATGAACCTTGGCTAGGGTTATGGCTACCATTTGAATTATCAAGTAGATATGGGATCAAGTTTAGCATATGACAACGGAATTTGGGGTGAACCCTACAGGCTTTTTGCTGCAAAATTCCTTTTTGTTGGTGTTTTTTTTTTATTTGTGCTAAAAGTGGTCTTCGTCATTGGAAGTGCGGTAGACAGACTTTGTGGTTGATTTAGGGATGGCCTTTGTGGATAACTGGGTGGTGGGTAAGGAGGAGGTTTGTTATTGGCTGAGTAATGACATTGTTGGGTTGGTGGGAAACTTGGCCGTATAGGAATGGCAGTCACAGCATGGGTTTCTCCCTCTTTCTCACCCTCTTTATTTGCCCCAGTTTTCTCAGTCGTCCTAGTAGGATGATCAAATTTGCCTCTTTTCGGACCCACATTGATCCTTTCACTGGCGAAGACCAAATCTGCAAAGCTTTGAGGGTGCGCAGCCCACCATCTTTTCATAGTAGAGTACCGATAATGTGTCTACCATCACGATTATCGTCTCCCTTTCCATTATTGGGGGTACCACCTGGGCCGCCAGATCCCTCCACCTTTTGGGCGTGTTCTTTGAATGATCCGTCCCCCTTTTTGCACATGTTCTGTAGTTGCATCCTATCCGGAACCATATCAAAATTGTACTGATACTGCCTAACAAAGGCAACCATTAGGTCCTTCCAAGAATGGACTCGGGAAGGTTCCAAGTTAGTGTACCAGGTAACAGCTACCCCAGTAAGACTTTCTTGGAAGGAATGTATCAGCAATTCCTCATCTTTTGCGTATTCCCCCATCTTCTGACAATACATCTTTAGATGGTTCTTGAGACAAGTAGTCCCCTTGTACTTGTCAAAGTCCAGCACCTTGAACTTGGGAATGACCATGTTTGGGTATTAGGAACCACTTTTCTAGGTTAGCAAAGGCATAATCTTCACCTCCTTCAATGGCCCTGAGCCTTTCCTTTAGATGATTCATCTTTCCCTTTTCGGCCATAGCAGGAGGGGCTCTTCCCACCGCAAAAATGCAATGGCTATGGTTGTGGGCGAAACTGAGGGCTCTCCAAAGTGTTTTCAAAGGGTATACCACCAACTGCTTGCCCTTCAGTGGCATATCCGAGCCAAGGCTCGAAGTCAGCTAGATTGTGGTGGGGAATTTCATGTGTCTTTCCCATGGTTTGAGAGATATGTGCCTGATGAGGTTATTGGTTCTCAATGAGTATCGGAGTGGAGTTATTGAGATTTTCATTGAGAGTGTATGCCACATTGGGTGGTGTATAGTTGGGAGGCAAGCCATATGATGGGAAGGCGTGCTCGTTTTGAATTTGCACATCATGGGGTCATCCGTACTTCCCAAATCTTTGCCTACCATATTTGAGGTTGGACGATTCATTTGCTTGAGGCCAGATGGGAGCATTGGGTTCACCTTAGCGACAACGCTTAATAGCGGCAACTATAACCGCATTGGCTTCCATTATCTTCTTCATGCTCATCATGGCCTTTATCATTGTGGCCATTTGCTCTTTTATGGCCTCCATTTTTGGCCTTCATCTTCTCTTGCACCTTCTCTGCTTCACCCATTACTCTAGCTCTAGCACGAGTTTGGTAAGGGCGCCGTAAAGCGTTTCCTTTTCTTTTTGATAAGTTCATTTTATTTTATTTTATTTTTCAAGGAAAGAATGCAATGAGCAATGCAACCAATGAAAAGCATGGATGCATGCGAATGATGTACAGTCGAAGTATTGCGAATTTTTACGCAGGATATGGGGTTGAATCAATTTAGATTTTCAACATGGTCCATGACATCTTTGTCAAGGTGAAACTGGAAGTAACAAGGACATCAATAATCCTAAATATGTTTGGCAGTAGACGAAGCAGTGATGTGACTCGATTCATCTTTTGCCCCAATTTTGCAGGATGGTTACTTCCATATTTCAACTTGACTTGATGAACCTTTTTGTAAAAGCTTGAGCTTGGTTCAACCCCGTAACCCAAGGAATGGAAATTCTGATCGCCAATACTTCAACAACATCTCATAGGGATGAATGACTCGGGCATACTTTAAGCTTATGCACGGAAAATGTAATTATGAAATTGAGATGCCCGAAGAAATACCATTTCCTAGTTAACCATGCATTAGGTACCATGTTCAATTATTTTGTTTTTAAGTGAAACGGGTTTATGATCCCAACATGGTTGGCTCCTAACACATGAAACTAAGAATGTAGTGTGAAGTTTCACGCTTCCCCCTTCTTTGTTTTTGTTTTGTAGAGGAAAACGCAAGGATGAGCAAACATGAAAACAAATGGTATGCAATTTTGCAGATCAAAAAGTTTGTTGAACGCATATGCATGATGATGCCATGACTCATGCAAAATGTGAGGCTGGAATATGATAACGGACAAATGCAGGATATGTCCATTATGATGTTATGAAGAGATGCTTATGCGATGCATGATATGAATGCATTTTACGGACACGAGAGCCCGGAAAATTATCTCTTCTTACTTGCGCATTTGGGGGCGCAGTGCCCCATGTGTACAATTAAGAAGGTGATATGGACCTTCCGGCTTCCCGTGACAAAGGATGAGACCAACATACAATGCATGCTAGAGATAAAATGCGGGAGTGACTTGATTTGCACAAGCTTTTTGGAGTAGAAACATGGGACCAACTCATTTTATTTCAAAAAGGAAGTCGTATCTAGTCAAGGTCTGAGAGACCATACAAGTTTCCTAACGATTTCTAATTATGTGGGCCATTAAGTCTATCATATGCTGACAATAGCCGAGAAGCCTATGAATCTCTTCGGGGGCGGAGTAGGTGTCTGCCATCGCCTTGGCCTTGGCTAACAATCGGGGAAGTTCTTGACTCCCGTTCAAGGTAAGAGCAAACCGGTCCATCCACATGGTTGCCTCTTGGTGTAAAGAGTCGATCACCCTTCCTCTAGCCTCTTTTTCCGCATATACTTGAGCATACTCATCCGCGATTCTATGCTCGTGGGCCATGGCTAGACCTAACTCTTCTTGGTACTTGGCGATGATAGCTAGCATGTTGGTCTCCGTCTCGCATAAATGCTGAGACAAGCTTCTTTTGGACCTTGAACAAGCAATTAACTCCTCTTTCAGAACCATGCTATGTGCTCGCGACTGGTCTCTTTCTTCCCTTCGCAACTTGAGTTCACTATTGCTACCCCATAGAGCTCCGCGAAATTTGTTCCGGCCATACTTTTCCTTGCGAGCCCTCTTGGTCTCTTGTTCAAGGGCTCTTGCGGTAATTGCATTCTCTTCCCGTAACCCGGCACACTCCTTCCGAACGTGTGTAGCAGCCAACTTGAACTTCTCCTTGGCGAGTTTTGCCTTTCCTAACTCGCTTTTGAGAGCTTGGACTTCTTCGTCCTCTTCCGGTGCTTCAAAATTCTCTTCGCTGACGACTTTTAACTTGGCGAGCCAATCTAAACCTCGTATGCGAACTTTCAGCCATTCGTGGTACCCACCAATGATGCCATTACGAATGCCTCTAAGCTCTTGATCTTTCCTTAACGGGGTTTCCCATGCCTTATGGATTCTTTGTATAGTCTTGGAATTTTGTGCGCCGAGATCCCTCACAAGGAAAGGAGACATGCTTTCTTCCGTCGGTGCTCCCCTCATGGGGTACCCTAGTTGTCTTATAGCGAGCGTGGGATTGTAATTAATACAACCCCTCGTTCCTACCAGCGGAATGTTTGGGTATCTTCCACATGAGAAAAGGACTCCTTCTCTTCCTTCCTTCCATCGGGGGAACCAACTGATTGTTCTACCTCCTATCCCGGCCAAGAGCTGGTCCCAATCCATTCTCCTCTTTTCAGTACACGAGCGATGGCTCAGGAGCGGACATGGATGTCTTGTGTCTTGTTGGAACAAGTGTGAAACCAACCAAACACAGAGGGCGGGTAAGCAACAGATGATCCGCGCGCTACTCTTCTCGCACCTTCGGTCAAATGTGTCAAATAGATCTGCCAAGACAGCTACCACCGGACTTTCCTTGCTATGGTGGTAGGCAAGGAAAGCGTCGATTGCTGCTAGGTCTACCAAACCATCCACGTTTGGAAAGAGGACGACCCCAAAAATTAGCAAAGCTAACACATCCATAAACGGGACCCAGTCTCCTTGATTGGCCATACCCCTCGCCTTGTCTTCTAGGTACTTCTGTGGTAGGCCCGCTATGCCATTCCGAGTCTGTTTTATGCGGTCCAAACCTCTTGCTGAATCCTTGACCACAGTTGCAATTCTGCTCAAAGAGGGGAGACATCCGGAGGAAAGATATGGTTTTCTTCCCCCGAGAGGACATCCTAGAATTTCTTCAAATTCTTCAATGGTTGGTACTAATTGGAAGTCTCCAAATGTGAAGCATCTCAAAGGCTGGTCGTAGTATTGGGTGAGTGATGCAATGGCTTCTATGGACACCTCTGCTATGGTCAACTCTAAGATCTTTCCGTAAGTCTTGCGGAAGGCTTGCATTTGGAGGGGTTTCATCAACCGCCCTAATTCCTTGATGCTGGTGGTATCTGGGCTTTTGACCTTGACTTGGTAGAACCTCTTGCCGGTTTGATTTGTTCCCATGCTTACTAAAGTGAGACAAAAGCTGGTGCAAATCAAAACTCCGATATCTCATGGGTGGGATGGATGAATGCATGATGGAATGCATATGACACAGATGCAATCTAGGAATGCGGGGGTCCGGGGAATTTGTCCCCTTCTTAGATACGACGTCTAGGGGTAGCGAAATGCCCCAACGCACGTTTTTAAGAAGGCGACACGGACCCTCCGTTGGTTTGTTTACAGAAGGGATCAAGACAGAACCCATATGTGATGCCTATGCAAAAGACACAATGCGGGAATGTACACAGTATGACAATATTTACTGAACATAAGCAAAAGGGTATATGATACTCATGCATGGCAGTGTGAAAAATGGCACGCAGCGTGTTTGCCTCGTGCCCCTATTTAAGGGACCTATAAGGGAGAGAACTAACTAGGCTTTTAGCAATAATCCCCAAGGTAGTTATATCTCTCTTGATGGTTTCTAGAGGTATCATCCCCTTTGAAGAACATATTGTAGCAGTAGGGACTACTAGCAACAATAGGTTTTCAAAGAGAAAAGCTCTAGATGAGGGTTCACTGTAATCAAGCAAGTCGGAGACCTAGCATGATCACAGATTCACCTCCACTCCTTATGCTCCCATGAACCCGGGTATAGGGCCCTTTTTCACTCACAGTGTGTGCAAATAGTGTTGGTGTTTGTGTGCATCAAATGAATAAATATTTACTTCATGCATACGTTTAAAACGCACTAAAAGCAACAAAGAGTTTATATACACAAGAACATAATGAAAGGAAACCAACAAAGGGGTAAGTCACGGTAAAACATTGCACAAAATTAAATGGCCTAACTCTCTAAAAACAGTCCCCAGTGGAGTCGCCAACTGTCGCAACCTACCCTTCGGCGGGAGGGCGACGCGTGACTCGCGGGATGCGTGTTCCACGAAAGGAATACGCGCGGAGTCGCCACCAACGTTTATTTGAGGAAAACGTCGGAAAAACCGGAAAAGACGCGATCTACGAACTTTTAAGTGAAAGGTTCGGGAGTTGTATTTACGCACGAGGAAGGTATTAGCACCCCACACGTCCGTCCCAAGGGACGGCAGCCTTTAATCGAATGTGCAAACATGACTTTGATTTTTATGTTCCCTTTTATGTTCTTATATCCTTTATACCCTTTTTATATTTTTTTCTTTTTTGTGGTCGACAAGGGTGTTTCCCTTTGCTCCTACGTATTCCTCAATTTGTGATGAGGAAATCAGACCTACGTAGTTCTTTCGGAACAAAGTGTTTGGTTAAGTTGTTTTTGTCTTTTTTGCAAAATATGTTTTTTATTGAACAAAAGGTCATTTGAACCATTAAACGGTCTTTTGATTTTGAAAGGGGAGAAACGTTAAGGCGTTGGACCATTAACGATCTCTTGTTTTTGAAAGGAGAGAAACGTTAAGGCATTGGACCATTAACGATCTCTTGGGGTGGTCGACAAAAGCGGGGCTTTTGCTCCTACGTATCCTCAATGAGGAACTCAGACCTACGTAGTTCTTTCTTATCAAATGATTCTTTTTTACTTAAGTGGTGATCATTTTAAGGCGTTGGACCTTAAAAATGATCCATTTTACTTAGTGAGAAAATGAAATGACAAACTTCAAAAGCCTATTTTTATGGACGAGCTTGACTAGGCGAATTGATTTTAGCCTTTAGTTTCACTTTAGTTATTAATCAATTCAATTAAGAATGAGAAATCCCAAAGAGAAAACGTCCGATTGATTTTCCGCTTTATTTTACTAAAAGATGTCTTTTTGATTATTATATTATTTTTTACCTCTTTTTGATTTCCAACGTGGTTACGGCACGACCGAACGGTCGGAATTTATTTTAACCGAAGTTAATGGATAATACAATTCAAACGTTCGGTGGAAATTTATTTTTATTTTTAAGTTAAGCGAGAAATGACTTAAGTAAAATGGCTTAAGCACGTCAACAGGGGGTATAAAAAGTAAACAAAACGAGAATAAAAATGCACGAAACACAATGTGGACAACTACGGGTACATAGAATGAATCGAAAAGCTTGGTTCGAGGTACTTACCCGTTGAAGATCGAAGAACGATGAAGAACGAATGAAGAACGTCGAAGAACGGTTGAAACCTTTGCGAGATTCCTCACGGAAAACGTTACGGAAACGTTTCGGAAGCGCCTCGGCTTAGATTTTCTTCACGGAAACGATTTTTCCAAGCAAATTCGAAAGAGAGAGAAGTGCCAAAGGGGCTGAACCCTTTTCTTCTTCACTTCCTCCCCTATTTATAGCAAAATAGGGGAGGTGGTTGCCGCCCAGCTCGCCCAGGCGAGCAGGGTTGCTTCCTCCAGAAGCAACCGCCTTCTGGAGGAATATTCCAGAGGGCCCAAGTGGGCCTGGGTGCTATTTGCACCCCCATTTTTACTAAGTACACCCCCCTCTGCTGTTTTTTGGTAATTCTTTTTTTCGTAAAGTTACGGAAACTTACGAATTTCGTAACGATACTTGTTTTCTTTCCGTAATGTTACGGAACCTTGCGGATTACATAATCATCCCCTTTTCGACTTACGGAATGTTACGGAACCTCACTTAATTATGCAACGATGCTTCCATTTGATTTCCGGTGTGTCACGGAAACTTACGGATTGTGCATCAATATTTTTTTGGTTTTTCGGCATGTCCTGGAATTTCACAAATTGCCTAATGATGGGTGCCAAGCACCTCACGAGGACCAAAGAATGGTAGCACGTCATCGAGCAAAGGTCCCCGGACGAAATTAGGGTATGACATACACTATAAGTATTGGTTTTTGTTTTCAATAAGAAAACTTTTGGCCTTTTCATAAAATTTGGTGAGAGCTTCTCTCTGGGCTCCTTGTTGAACCAATCTCAGACTTATCAAGGTAATCCTTGTGGCGTCTACCCAGACTTATCTTCCTTCACTGGAAGTGGCGTCATCCAAATCTTCGTAGTTTCTATCAAGCGATCCGCTCCTAGTCAGGATCACATCATCTATTATCAGAGCTTCGGCTCTTGATACAGGTTCTATCCTATCCTATTTTTTTCTTTGTAATTTGTTCAGGTTCGTGTTTTGTCCTTGTTCTGTTATTTGCGTTCTTCTTTGCGTCTTGTTTTGTTACTGTTTTTTGTCCTTGTTCTGTTATTTGTTTTCTTGTTAGCGTCTTGTTGCGTTCTTGTTTGTGTCTTTGTTTCGTTCTTGTTCTTGTTCTTGTTATTGTTTCTTGTTTCTTTCAGACTTTGTGTCAAAAAAAATTTGTTTGAGTTTTGTTTCAAGTTAAAAAAAAGTTGCAGAAATTTTGAAAAAAAAAGAAGAAAAGAAAAAAAAGGTGTTTGATCTTTGAATACGAAATTGAGGCAGTTAGAGGCGTTTTGTTTTTTGTTTGACAAATCTGTTATTCAAATCTTTTTTATTCTATCTGTTATCTTATCTATTATCTTATTTGTTATCTTCCTTTTTTATTCAATTTGTTATCCAAATCTGATTTGTTATCCCAATCAAATCAAATCAAAATTTGTTATCTAAATCAGATCTGTTATCCAAATCAAATCAAATCAAATCTGTTATCCAAATCAAATCCAATCTGCTATCCAAATCAAGTCTAATCTATTATCCAAATCAAATCTAAATCCAAATCAAGTATAATCTGTTAACTAAAATCAAATCTGATTTGTTATCCGAATTAAATCTGCTACACAGTCCGTGATAATTAAACTGTCTTTCCTGTTATATACCTTGTGTGTCTAATTTGATTCATCCAGAAACTTAAGAGGGAGTGAGTGGTAAAAGGCAAGAGTGAAAACATCACACAAAAGCCTATATTGAGAGCATCAAACACGAGTGAACTACCCTCAAATAAATGTTGGTGGCGACTCTGCGCATTTTCCTCCGTTGGAAGATGCTCCTGTGAGTCTCGCGTCACCCTCCCGCGAAAAGGTTGGTTGTGACAATGTTCCATATAGAAATATGCATAGCAATATATATGAATATAAAGAGACTATTCTAGTGATCTATTCATATAATTGTTTCTATAGTTCCAGCAATTTCATCCTGCATGATAAACCTAGATCCAAAAAACTTCCATAATCTATATATGCATGAGAACAAGATTCTAAATTCTAATATATCTATCTAATGAATATAATTTTTTTTGTTATGAGATAGCTGGTATATCAGACAATCCACAATCATCATTTTGGGTTGTGGAGGGGAGAACATAGAACTGATTACTCTTGGTTGTGTTACCTGATTATTCTTGGATAGGTAAAAATTAAAAACAAAAATATATATCTTGTCAATTAACTGTAAATTGTGAAATGCAAATATGTAATGGATATTAATTTTAGGTTAAGCCTAAAGTGCATAAAACCAGAACTCTATCTAGTTAGATCCCACATGAATATCATTTAAAAAAAATTACGGTGACCTAAATAAGTCACAACTATTTACTATTGAAATAAGTGTCCAGATAACATAGAAATATGACCAATGGGATCCAAGCCAAAGATTTACAGATTCAACTTAGCATGCTATAAGAAAGAATTATGAGTATGAAAAACACAATATACAAAGAATTCTTTAAATCTTACGAACACGAATTAAAGGATAAGAATTTCAGACCTAGTGTTGAATATAACATCATCAATAATATCTATACTAGTAAAAGGGTTCTTTAATGGGTCAAAACACTCGTGCATCACCGAAAGTACAACACTAAGTTTGCTGTATTTCTTTGCCAATAAGTCATTTCTTTTATAACCATTGTTAATGGTCTCAACTTTCAACAACGTTGGATATAACGACGGTTCATAACTGTTGTTGAATGTCTGTATTAACCATCGTTAAATGCTTTTTTTACAATAGTGAAGTCAACTATTATTTTACAAGTAAATATTATGCTCGATAGTTTTGCACTTTTAAATGCTACTGAAAGTTTCTAGATGCAGGTTATTGTTGTCTGCTAGTCTGACTTTTCCATTCAACCTTATTTTCATCAATACATTACATTAATGGATGTACCTGGTAGTTGGTATATGAATAATGGTTCTAATACAAAATGTTAATGCACTCATAAGCAGGCACTATAAATAAGCCAAGTTCAGTTTTCAGTAGCAAAAACCAATCTGACAACCAGATTTGAGCAAACAGCCTTATTGTGTGAGTGTGAGTGCGTGTGTGCGCATATTAAAGAACGTGTATTGCATACATGATATACAAGGAACAATGGATAAAGAAGTGAGGCAGGATTGGGTTTTGCTTTTCAGGATGACTTTACCACAGCTTGCTGACCCTTGAGTACATCCCTCAACTAGAGAGCAAGTACAAAGCATAACCCTAACACCAATTTCCTTCTGACTGTGTCTTGCCATACCTCCTATAGGTTAATAACCACAACAAAAAAAATCAGAAGATAGACAATTGGAAGCATCTAATTCATATGGCTTTGCAAAGAACCTAAGATTCAAATTTACAATTCAAATGATAAAATAAAGGGCGGATTATGCCCATATAATGCTTTCTCGACTTATGCAACACAACATTCGTTCATAAAACATAAATGATAAAGACCAACAATTTGAATTTAAGTAATTTAGCAATTATAAAAACAACTTGTGATTTGATATACACACTAAGAAAAACACAACGATGTCGATTTATGATTGCAAGCAAGTTACTTCATACTTGACAGTTCAAAAAAATTAAAAAAAGGCCACATTTGGTTTGTTTAAATGACATTTGAAGGAATGGGAATGAAATTGAATTATGAATTATTTTTACATATTTGGTGTGATTAACAAGAAAATGAATTTTAGTGTGATAAAATTAAGGCATGTATGGGGCGTAGATTTAAAAAGAAGACTATACTACAATTTTGGTCCCTCTAGTTTTCTAATTCCATGATTTTGATCCCCCTATTTTTTTAATTGTAACATTTGGTCCTTCTAATTATATAAATTGACGATTTTGGTCCCTTTGGAAAATTATTAAATAATAATTGTGATTAACAAAATTATTAAACTAATTATAAACTAATTAAAAATTATTAATTATTAAAAAAATTTTAACCCTAATCCTCTTCCCCAACCCCTCTTCCGTTGCCACAACCTCCAACCTATCTTCCTCCACTATCATCCCCACCTCCAGCCACAAGCACCACCTACCTCCTCCACAGACTGCCACCTCCACCACGACACAGATCTGAGGGTGCACATCAACCTCGATGCACTGGATCTGCACACACAGCATCACCTTCCACACACCTCCAACATCAAAGCCCCAAAAGCATACACCCTCAACACCATTGCAACAACATTCTAATTTCCCAAACACGCAGTAAGCGCTCTGAAACACGTTGCCACCCTTCAACCTCAACTCCGATGGGCATCATTGATTCTCGATTGAGATCTTCACCGCACCTCATTCCAAAACAATCTTCGAATCAATTAGAAACATGAGTGAAGATGTAGTATCGTGAAAAGGGAGGGAAGGTTTTAGGAAGGTGCTTCGCGACAACATCCAAGTATCACCAAACCTACAATTCCGCATTTGGCTTGGAGAGGAGATGTTAAGAGAATCAGTGGTCTTATCTACAAGGAAACTCATGATGTCCTCAAGATCTTCCTCGAGAATGTTATTCCTGATGTTGTTACCTACACTGAGCACACTAGGAGGAAGACTGTCACCACTATGGATGTTGTTTATGCTCTCAAGAGGTATGAAATGTAACACACCGTGCAAATCATACCAAAATGAAAGGAATCCAGAAACTTTGCAGGTATGGGATTATATAGTTAAGAATGACTTAAAGAAATTAATTGGTATTACCTATACCAACAAAATGCACTTACTTTTCGGTAACATATCACTTAAGAACTCCACAGTTAAATGTGTTTGGCTTTGAGCAATTACGGGATGGGTGACCTTCTGCGATGTTTCCTAGAAAGCATATAAGTGAAGGCAAAGTATGCTAATAAGTCTCGTGTTGGTTTGTAGAGATAGTCATTGATCCTAGAAGCAGCCAAACAGATTGTCGAAGTCTCAGAAAGGACTACCTACCAAAGATTCTTACCGGTGAAGGGTTCTAACTAACAACGACGTTGAACGAAGTGTCACCGTGTGAAATATCCTAGTGTGTGAGCCGCCGAGATGTCAACAATCAGGAGTGTTACATGGAACAAAGAGTATTGTTATTATTATGTTTCTGGAAATTAATCTTGATGGCTGAAGTTCTATCATAGTCGAGAGAGGTTCAAAAAGGGAACATAGGTAGAGAGAATGAAGGGTGGAAGTTTAGGGTTAATAATTAATTTATAATAAACATAGTAACTCCATTAATTATAATTATTAGTTAATAATTTATTAGGGGACCAAAATTGCCAATTTATAAAATTAAGAGGACTAAATGTTACAATTAAAAAGCAAAGGGACCAAAATCATGCTTTGGAAAACTAGGGGAACCAAAATTGTAATTTAGCCTAAAACGAAAAATAATCTCAATTGCAAGAAACACCTCACAAGTAAATTTTGTGTTAGGAATTCACAGAGAAGACAAAAAGAGGAGATGATTTGCCTGACCAAGAAGGAGGTCTTAGATAATTAAGGAGCAAAAAAAATGATAAATTACTTACCCAGCAAGAGAGAATTTCATTTCCACATTTTAAGTGTCCAAACTGATCATGCTAGGTGTCCACTAGAAGGATCATATCTTATTTCAGCATAACACAGTTTAAGACACAAAACAAAAGACATTAGGTACTAGTTGGCACAGATGAATGAATTCCACCATCAGGTAGTAGGCCATCCTTAACCATTTTAGTTAGCACACTCAAAAAAGAATCCATGTTACCTTCTTTAAAGTTAACCTCAAGAAGTACTTTAGCTACCTTAGCATCATTGAGCTTACAGCTCCTCAATATGTTTAGCAATACTTGACTCAGCTCATCATTCATCCTTTCCCTAGCTAGTGCTTTAATTAGAGCAATTACAGTCATTGTATATGACAAGCAAAACCATAATGCTCCAACTCCATATACAGATTATATGCCTTGTGAACATTCCCGCTTCTACCATGTCCATGTATCATTAAATTATAAATTGATGCATTAGGCTTATGATTCCTTTAAAGCATTGTCTTAAAAACTCGATCTACTTCATTCATCAAACCCTTCATGTAGAATCCTTTAACAAGACCTTCCATACTCTTAAATTCATTATTACTACAGTTTTCTATTAGTGTATTGTATGTTACGTCATCTGGTACAGACTCCTCATAAAACAACTTCAGAAGAAGCCTCTTTACTACTTTTGTCCTAGATTTCTTATTAAGTCCATTAATAAGCACACTATAGGTAACATTATCGAGCAAAAAACCTCTCTGCATCATTTCATCATGCAAATGAAGAGCCTTACTTGACTCACCCGCAACACAATAAGCATTAATCAAACTAGTATAAGTTGTGAATGTATGTATACATGATTTTGATGATGTCAAAAGAAGAATCAAACAAGGCTCATTTTGCTTCAAGATTAATACAAGATTGTTTCAACAAACAAAGCCTTGATTCAAGATTTCTTCAAGATCAAGCCTTGCCTCACAATGAAAGGTTTCAAGTCATTCAAGGCACATGTAATCGATTACCAATACATGTAATTGATTACCAATGGTTTGAAAGTGTATTACACATCATATGTAATCGATTACCAGAGACTCTGAACGTTGGGAATTCAAATTTTAAATGAAGGGTCACAAATGTTCAAGAAGAACAACTGTGTAATCGATTACACTAATTCTGTAATCGATTACCAGAGAGGATTTTCAAGGAATATCACCAATAGTCACATCTTATCATTTGGATTTTGAATGGCCATCAAAGGCCTATATATATGTGTGACTTGGGACGAATTTTATGCAGAGAGTTTTGCTTGGCAAAAATGTCTTATCCTCTCAAAAGACAATGAGAGAGATTCCAAAAGAACTTCATTGTCAAATGCTCTCTCAAAAGAAATCCTTGACCAAACACTTGCAAAATCTATAAGGATTCTTACATGATCTTCATTGTAATATTCTTCTCTTGAAGAGAGAATTCTTCTTCCATTCTTCTTATTCAATGAGATTGGTAAAGAGACTGTGAGTCTCTTGTTGTAAAGCATCTGAACACAAGGGATGGGTTGTCCCTGTGTGGTTCAGACTTTGTAAAAGAAATTTACAAAGATAGTGGAAATCTCAAGTGGGTTGCTTGAGTACTGGACGTAGGCACGGGAAGTGGTTGAACCAGTATAAAATTGTGTTTGCATTTTCTCTTCCCTTATCTTATTTATTTTGTTGCAATCAATTGTGTCTTGCATGTTTAAAGAACATTGTTAAATTGATTGTTGTTGCTTCTTCTGCATTCTAAGCCTATCCCTCTTAAGATTATTGAGGCCACAAGGTTCAACAAGTGGTATCAGAGCGGGATTCTTGTATAAAGTTTAAAAACTTCAAGAATAGATATGGCCTCAACCAAATTTCCATTTTCTGAGGAAAATTCTATTAATAGGCTCTTATGTTCAATGGTGAGGGTTATCATTATTGGAAAACCCTAATTCAGATCTTTATAGAAGCCATAGATCTAAAGATATGGGAAGCCATTGAATTTGATTCATTTATTCCTATAATGGTTGAGAGAAATGCAACTACATAAAAAAAACTAGAGAAGAAAGAAGATGATGATGAAAGAAGAAAGAAGAAGGTTCCTCTTTAGCCCCAAAATGCTGAGTGCGATCAACTTGGGCACATGAGATTCAATTGTCCTGTGTTTAAAAGAAGAATGGAAAAATCCGACAAGATGAATTTCAAAGAGAAGAAAGAAAAGATAGGATATATCACTTGGGAAGATAATGTCATAAATTATTCAAGTGATTCAAAGAAGAAAATCATAAGTCTGGGTATCATGATGAAAGACTATGAAAATGGAGAAGAGCAAAGTCGATACATTGATAGAAATTTCTCCAAACACATGAATATTTCTCTCCAAGATAAATGAATATGTGATTTATGAAGACAACAAACGAAGGCCACATTTCTCCCCAAGAAAAGTGAATATGCGATTTATGGAGACAACAAACAAAGGCCACTTGATCAACAACCGCAACAAGTAATATCAAATGATACCAACAGGTCACTTGTCTTTGATTGATTACTTTTGATGCTTGTTTTCTACTTGAGTTTAGACCGTCCTTGATGATTGTGATTGAATTTGATTGACTGTGTTTGATGATTGATTGATTGTATTTTTGATTGTGTGTTTGATTGTCTTTGATGTTTGTTCCTGATTGAGTTTTTGATTGTTTTTAAAGAATCTATTAAACTTTTCAAATTATTTTCATGTTTTAAGAAAACTATTTCAAATTTAGAAAAAGAAATTTTGAAATTGAAATTTGAAATTTGAAAAGTTAAATTTGAAAATTGAAAATTAAAATTTGGAAGTTGGAAGTTGGAAGTTGGAAGTTGGAAGTAGTTATTGGAAGTTGAAAGTTAAAAATGGAAGTTGGAAGTTGGAAGTGGAAGTTACTGGAAGTTGGAAGTTGGAAATGAAAGTTATTGGAAGTTGAAAGTTGAAAATGGAGGTTGGAAGTTGGAAGGGGAAGTTACTAAAAGTTGAAGTTGGAAGTTGGAATTTGAAATTTGAAATTTGAAATTTGAAATTTGAAATTTGAAATTTGAATTTTTTTTAATAATAGAAATTATTTTGTATAGTTAGTTGATTGTTAATTTAATTAATTTGATTTGAAATATTTGATTATTGATTGTATTTGATTGTGTTTGATTGATGTGTTATTGTACTTGTTTTTGCTTGATTAATATTGAATGATTGTTTTAATGCCTTTTGGTATCACTTGATTCTCATACATTGCAACAAGTGGTAACATCTTTCTCCTCTCTATTCATGATTTGTTTTTGATGTTGACAAAGGGGGAGAGAAAGATAAAAGATAAAATAGTAAGAAAAATTATCTATTGTTTATGAGACAATAGGTTTACATATGAAAAATATGAAATCTTCAACTGTTTCATACAAGCAATCATTGCAAAACCAAGGGGGAGTAAACTATATGCAAATAGATATTTTTTCTTTGTTGTTGCTCCTAACCTACAGGTGGTTGTCATCATCAAAAAGGGGGAGAATGTAAATCATGAAGATTTTGATGATATCAAGAAGAATTAAGAATTTGCTTGAGAAAGGGGGAGAATGTAAATCATGCAAGCTTTGATGGTGTTGAGAAGAAATCACATGTTTGTCATCATCAAAAAGGGGGAGAATGTGAATGTATGTATACATGATTTTGATGATGTCAAAAGAAGAATCAAACAAGGCTCATTTTGCTTCAAGATTAATACAAGATTGTTTCAACAAACAAAGCCTTGATTCAAGATTTCTTCAAGATCAAGCCTTGCCTCACAATGAAAGGTTTCAAGTCATTCAAGGCACATGTAATCGATTACCAATACATGTAATTGATTACCAATGGTTTGAAAGTGTATTACACATCATATGTAATCGATTACCAGAGACTCTGAACGTTGGGAATTCAAATTTTAAATGAAGGGTCACAACTGTTCAAGAAGAACAACTGTGTAATCGATTTCACTAATTCTGTAATCGATTACCAGAGAGGATTTTCAAAGAATATCACCAACAGTCACGTCTTATCATTTGGATTTTGAATGGCCATCAAAGGCCTATATATATGTGTGACTTGGGACGAATTTTATGCAGAGAGTTTTGCTTGGCAAAAATGTCTTATCCTCTCAAAAGACAATGAGAGAGATTCCAAAAGAACTTCATTGTCAAATGCTCTCTCAAAAGAAATCCTTGACCAAACACTTGCAAAATCTATAAGGATTCTTACATGATCTTCATTGTAATATTCTTCTCTTGAAGAGAGAATTCTTCTTCCATTCTTCTTATTCAATGAGATTGGTAAAGAGACTGTGAGTCTCTTGTTGTAAAGCATCTGAACACAAGGGATGGGTTGTCCCTGTGTGGTTTAGACTTTGTAAAAGAAATTTACAAAGATAGTGGAAATCTCAAGTGGGTTGCTTGAGTACTGGACGTAGGCACGGGAAGTGGCCGAACCAGTATAAAATTGTGTTTGCATTTTCTCTTCCCTTATCTTATTTATTTTGTTGCAAACAATTGTGTCTTGCATATTTAAAGAACATTGTTAAATTGATTGTTGTTGCTTCTTCTGCATTCTAAGCCTATTCCTCTTAAGATTTTTGAGGCCACAAGGTTTAACATAAGTAACCTCATCAAGCAGGAGACCCTTGCACACCATCTATTGGAACAAATCAAAAGCTTCCACCGGTTTCTGCTGTAGACAAAGACCTTATACGAGCGATGAATATGCGACCACATCAGGCAAGAAACCCTCCTCAACCATCTCCTTCTTCATTTGAAACGCTTTCCCCAGCTCACGCTCCCGACAAAACCCAGCTATAGCAGTGCTATAAGCACATGATGTAGCTCCATGTGGAGCTTGTAGGCCTTAGATCTTCTTCATCAATGGATTCCTTTGCTTCTTGAGGTATGATTGTAGCGGAATGGAGAAGGAGAAAGATGAATGGAGACGCCACTTCAAGTAGAAGATGAGTCTAGAAGAAGCTCACCACCATAGGAAGCCATGGATAAGAGCTTGAAGGTAGAAGAAGATGAATGAAGGGAGAGGAAGAGAAGAGCACGAAATTTAGTGCCTCTAAAGAAGTCTGAACTTTGTAGTTTAATTCTCAAATGATCAGAGTTCCAAAAAAATGCACACACATGACCTCTATTTATAGCCTAAGTGTCACACAAAATTAGAGGAAAATTTGAATTTCTATTCAAATTTCACTTGGATTTGAAATTGAATTTGTGGAGCCAAAATTTCACTAATTATGATTAGTGAATTTTAGTTATGGTTCAGCCCACTAATCCAAGATCAAGTCCAAGATTCTCCACTAAGAATGCTTAGGTTTCATGAGACATGTAAAGCATGAAGGACATGCACAAAGTGTGACTATATGATGTGGCAATAGGGTGTAGCAAGCAAATGCTCACCCCCCCCCCCCTCTAAAATTTAATTGGATTGGGCTTCTCCCAATTCAATTAAATTTATTTTCCAGCACACACATCAAATATTCACTTAATGCAAGTGAAATTACAAAACTACCCCTAATACAAAAACTAGTCTAGGTGTCCTAAAATACAAGGGCTGAAAAATCCTACATTTCTAGGGTACCCTACCTACATTATGGAGCCCTAAATACAATGCCCAAAAATAATGAAACCTTAATCTAATATGTACAAAGATAAGTGGGCTCATACTTAGCCCATGGGCCTGAAATCTGCCCTAAGGCTCATGAGAACCCTAGGGCCTTCTCTTGCATCTCTGGCCCGATCTACTTGGAGTCTTCTATCCAATGCCCTTGCGGGGTAGGATTGCATCAACTAACAACATCAAGAGGCAACCCTCTCTCAACCATCCCCCTCAAAATTCCCACAGCCTCCTCCACCTTCCCCAAGAAGCAATATCCACAGACAAGTGTGTTGTAAGTCACAACTGATGGCGAAAACCCACTAACAATCATCTCACTCAAGACCTTATAAGCTTCATTCATCAACCCTTTATGGCAGAACCCATCAATCAAAGTACTGTAAGTCCTTTCATTCGGCCTCAGCCCGCTTCCACGGATCTGATGGAAAATCTCCACAGCGCGATTCAAATATCCAACCTTACACATATAGTTAATCAAAGTAGTATAAGTTACAACATTGGGAGACAACCCTTTACCAACCATCTCCGAAAGCAACACAAACCCCTGATGCAAATTCCCTTTTCTGCAAAACCCATTAACAAGAGTATTATAGGTAACCTCATCAGGAACCAACCATTTCTCCCTCATCTCTTCAACAAATTCCCCAGCCTCGCCCATTCTCCCTTCACCACACAATCCATTAATCATTGAATTGTACGAAATCAAATTCGCAGTGACACCTCTCACTGCCATCACTCTCAGCAGAGCCATTGCCTCCTTCACCTTCTTCTTCTTACAAGAAGCATCAATTAACGTGTTATAAGTAACTACATTGGGTGAAATTCCTTCCTTTTCCATTTTGCGCATAAACCCTAACCCTTTCTCCAGGTCCCCTTGAGAAACCACATTGCGTATGATGACATTGTAAGTATACATGTTCAGCGACATGCCATTCCAAACCATGTCGTGGAACACTCGTTCGGCGTTGTCGACGCGATAATGGTTCGATGCACGTCGAGGACGGCGTTGTAGGAGAGGATGGTGGGGGTGAAGCCGTGGCAGTTGGCTAGGTGGAGGATGGTAAGGGCATTGGGGACGAGGCTGAGGCGGGTGAGGGATTTGATGACAAGGTTGAAGACGGCGGAGGAGGAGTTGGAGGAGCATAGGTGGAAGCTGTCTCGGAGGTGGTGGAAGAGAGCGACGTCGGTGGGGTCAGGGAGGGTGCTGGTGAGGTCCGCAACGAGGGAGTGGGCGATGCGGTAGAGCTTGAAGCGAATGAGTATGTGGAGGGTGAGGCACTTGTAGTGCGGCGTGAAGAAGTTCTGGACCAGAGTATGGGCCTGAGGAGGGGGTGTTGGTTGGATTGGGAATTGAGAAGAATGTAAGAAGAGGGATGCGAGAGTCTTTGAGGGTGGCATTTTAGAAACGTGATTGCTTTGTCGCCTATGAGAGCATGGTTTGAAGAAGAAGAGAGAGTAATAGCTGTTGTAGTTGTAGAAAGCCAACGCTGCTGATTGTGAGGTTTGGGGAAAACCATTGTGTTTTGGCAGTGATACGATACAACAACACATCAACAATTTCAAAAATTAGAAGTTTGAATCTACTAGGACCCAAGAAGCACAATGCAACACACTAATCCTAATGAAGAGACCTACTGGTACCACCCTTTGTCTCCCTACATGTAACATCCTTTCAAAGAATTCACACCACGAAAAAAAAAGTGATTAATTTGTGTAAAAAATTTAGAATTAAACATTTATTTTAATAAAATAAATAATTTTTTATATTTTAATGTAATTATCTAAATTATTTGTGTTTAAAAAACAATTTTTTATTTATTTTGATAAATAAATCCTAATCGTCTTGTAAAATAAGTGATTATTTTAAAAAAATTATTTTAAAATTACTTATTTTTTAGGAGAAAAAATTACTTGTTTTAATTTTAGACAAACTGTGTTACTATACTCCTTTGTCAAAATTATCCTTGATTTTACTCTCCACTTAATTACTTCTTGACATAGAATAATTAATAGACTAGTTTATTTAAATTTATTTTAATAAAATAAGTAATTTTTTATTTTTTAAAATATTTATCTTAACTATTTCTGTGTAACAAAAGTAGTTTTCTGCTTATTTTGAAAAGTAAATTTTATATACTTATTAAATAAGTGTTTATTTTATAAACATTTATTTTAGAATTATTTATTTTATGTTTAAATAAACTAATTCAAAATTTGGAGAAAAAATATTATAATTAATAAAAAAAATAATACATCATACTTTTAGAAAAAAAAATTATAATGATAAAATAAAAAGAAATAAAGATGGTGATAGTACTCAAGAAACTGGGTTGACTTCACCCATCCCTTCAATGCTTCAACAAATGGGAAACGCTGCTGAAACTTACAATGGAGTAATATTTAATTATTAGTTTTTTAATATAAGAGTAATATTTAAATTAAAATGTACTTATCGGATAAATGTTTTTAACAAAGAAAAATATTAGAAACACATAATATTTAACATACTCTTTTGAAAAAAATTAATTAGTTAAAATTTATCAAAAATAATATATCATATTTTATATATTTTTTCTTGATTTTATAGTTTTCAGTAGATTTTGTGTTAGAAAGTGTTCCTAACACTCTTGTTTTAACAATTTCATTAAATTGTATTTATTATATATGATAAGGCTGTTGAAACTTACAAAAACTATTTAGAAAGTGTTGTATTTATTGTTGCAATCTCTTAATTTGGAGGTCATGATTTTTTTTTTTAATTTTGGATTTTAGTCTTTATTAAAAATTATTCATTTTAGTCTCTCACATGAATATGCTCAGATGAAAGAATAATAAATTTATAATTTGTAACAACTTTTAAACATCAAAATTTGGTTTCTGATTTTTAGCCACATGCTAAAACTTACATTTTAAAATCACGATAAAATATCAATTTACTCCCTCCCTCCCATTAATTGTTTTGTAGGGTTTGTTAAAAGAAAAGTAAATTAAACTTGAAAATTTTATAAACACCAATACACATGTTTCACAAATTGGAAGAGCTAGATTTACTTAATATGAAAGAGTAATTATGATCGTACTAATATCAACACAACTAGAAAATGTTTGCAAGTTACACTACAATATATATAACCTATGAAAAAATTACTTACAAATTTGACGTATAAAATTGTAGAAAATTTTAGGGTGGACAAGCTACTAAGTTGTCAACCGGTGGATAATCTTTTTTTACCCTTAGATATATTAATAAAAAAATTGAACGCACCAGATTTAATGTATTAAAAATTTTATAATTAATTCTTATTGATTAATTAAAATTATTTAATCCCACTAATCACTCGTTTCTCTCTCAGAAAGTTTGAACCTCGATCCCTCACCTCCCCTTTGTTGGAAATAAGGCTTTTTATGTTTAGGAATATTGGAGACTTTGAATAGAAACTTGATAGGAAGGAGAATTCTTTATGGAGGTGAGAATTTTGTATTTTTACTTGATACAAATGTGTAGGATTACATCTCTATTTATACTACTCTAAGGAGAACTCTAGACACACTAATTCTAGAGAGTTCTCAACTCTAGAGATCCAAAGAGTATTCTAGGGAATATTACAACCATAAGAAATATCTAGACACTCCAAACACTACAAGAATTCTCTAGAAACATGACCCATAATTACTTAAGCCCAAAATAACTAAGTCCAAGGAACCAAATAATTAATTTAGGCCCAAATCAAGTTTATATTTCAACATCCCCCCTTAAACTTGATTTGTGACTCCAAGCATACTCCTTAGCTTCACGAAAGTTTCCAACTTGAGTGGCTTTGTGAAAATGTCGGCAGCTTGATCTTGAGACATCACATACTTCAACTTTACCTCCTTCTTCTCAATGCATTCTCTTATGAAGTGGTAACGGGTGTCGATGTGCTTACTTCTTTCATGAAAGACTGGATTCTTTGCCAAAGCGAGTGCTGATTTATTGTCAACACATATTTCCATAGGTTCTTCTTGTGGCATTTTTAACTCTTTCAACAAGTTTCTTAGCCAAATTGCATGACAAACGCATGATGTGGCAGCGACATACTCGGCTTCACAAGTTGATAGTGTGACTATTGGTTGCTTCTTGGACAACCAAGTGAAAGCAGTATCTCCCATAAAGAACACAAAACCAGTGGTGCTCTTTCTATCATCCAAGTCTCCACTCCAATCGCTATCACTATAGCCAACAATGTCATAATTGTCAGAAGAGTAATAGTGCAAGCCAAAGTTTGTTGTACCTTTGATGTATCGAAGGATTCTCTTTGCCGCCTTGAAGTGAGTTGTGGTTGGAGCTTCCATGTAGCGACTTACTACTCCTACAGCATAGAGAATATCCGGCCTTGTACATGTCAAGTAACGTAAACTTCCAACCAAACTTTTGTAAAGAGTTGGATCCACATTCTCTCTTTTTTCATGCTTGCTCAACTTGTTGCCACATTCCATCGGGGTGCTAACTGGATTGGCATCATCCATCTTGAACTTCTTAAGGACATCTTTGGCATAGCCTTATTGGGTGATGAAAATTCCTTTGTCTTCTTGTTTTACTTCGATGCCGAGATAATATGCCATGAGCCCCATATCCGTCATCTCAAATTCATTTGACATATCTTTCTTGAACTCTTTGAACATGCTTGGATTGTTCCCTGTAAAGATCAAGTCATCTACATACAAACACACAATCAAAGTATCTCCACTTTGCGCTTTGATATAGAGTGCATGCTCATATGGACACTTGATGAAGTTCTTTTCTTGAAAGTACTTGTCGATTCGAACATTCCAAGCTCTCGGTGCTTGCTTGAGACCGTACAACGCCTTCTTCAACTTCAAGACTTTTTCTTCTTGCCCTTTTACTTCATAGCCTAGTGGTTCCTCAATATAGACTTCTTCTTCGAGAAAACCATTCAAGAAGGCTGACTTCACATCCATTTGATAGATCTTCCATTTATTTTGGGCTACCAAAGAAATGATCAGTCTAATAGTTTCAAGACGAGCAACAGGAGCAAATACCTCATCATAGTCAATTCCTTGTCTTTGACTATAGCCTTTAGCCACCAATCTTGCTTTGTATCTCTCCACATCTCCTTTAGCATTCTTCTTTGCCTTGTACACCCATCTTACTCTGATTGCTTTGTGTCCTCGTGGAAGTGTAGTAAGTTCCCACGTATCATTCTTCGTGATTGACTTGATTTCTTTGTCCATGGTGTCTTTCCACTTTATGTTTTCCGCCGCTTCTTGATAGCTTAGAGGCTCACAATCACCAAAAAGACAAAAGAGGTTAATGTCGTTTAGGTTTTTGGTTACCTCATAAATCTCTTCAATGCTCCTTAGTCGCGGTGTCCTCTCACTTGAACTTGTTTCATCCAGCCTTGGTGTCGGTGAGGCAGGTGGTGTAATATGTTCCTCTATGATTGGTTGTTCAATTTCATCATCTTCTTCAAAATAAGGAAGAAAATCATACTTATCTTCTTGAACACTCCAATCCCAACAATCTTCTTCGTCGATCTCCACGTCGCGACTTATGACGATCTTTCTACTATTTGGATTATAGAGCTTGTACCCCTTGGATCTTGAGTCGTAACCCACAAACATGTACTTCTCACTTTTATCATCGAGCTTTGTCCTCTTTTCGTCTGGAACATGGGTATAGGCAATGCTTCCAAACACTTTGAGGTGAGAGATCCCGGGCTTCCTTCCACTCCATGCTTCTTGTGGTGTCTTCTCATGCACGCTTCTTGTTGGAAACGGTTTGTTAGGTAAACTGCACATGCCACTGCTTCAGTCCAAAACTCCTTCGGCATCTTCTTGCTCTTGAGCATGCTTTGCACCATGTTAAGTATGGTCCGGTTCTTTCTCTCTGCTACTCCATTTTGTTGTGGCGATCTTGGCACTGTCAGTGGGCGACGAATTCCATGGTCTTCACAATATTTGTTGAACTTATTTGAAGTGAACTCTCCTCCTCGATCAGATTTCATGGCCTTGATGGAAAGACCACTTTCTTTCTCCACGAGGGCTTTGAACTTCTTAAAGTTTTCAAACACTTCTGATTTCTCCTTCAAGAAATAAACCCAGGTTTTTCTGGAATAATCATCAATAAAGAGGAGAAAGTACTTATTCTTACCAAATGAATTAGGTTTGATTGGTCCACAGACATCGGTGTGTATGAGCTCTAGCGGCTTTGTTGCTCTTGTTGTTGATTCCTTTGGAAAACTTTTACGAAATTGCTTCCCAATTAGACATCCTTCGCAAAGTTGGTCTGGGTGGTTGATGCTAGGCAAGCCTCTCACCATCTCCTTCTTCGCTAAACGTTCTAGACCGTCGAAGTTGAGGTGCCCGAATCGTAGATGCCATAGCCACGAAGAGTCGGTATAGCAAGCCTTGAGACACTTTGCAACATAATTTTGAATGTTCAAGAGGAACATTCTATTCTTTGACATAGGCACCTTAGCAATCAAGTTATGTCTACAATCTCTTAAGAAAAGACTATGTTCTTTCAAATGGATGTCATAGCCTTTCTCTAATAATTGTCCCAAGCTCAAAATATTATTCTTCATGTTAGGCACATAGTAGACATTGGATATGAATTGATAACTCCCATTCTTCAAATGTATGAGAATTTTACCTTTGCCTTTGACTGGTATCTTTGAGTCGTCTCTAAATGAGACATCGCCAGTTGCCGCTTCATTGATCTCCACGAACATGCTTTGATCGCCGCACATGTGGTTGCTTGCGCCGGTGTCGAGGTACCACTTGTTTCTTTTCTCTTCAAATTTGTTTTGGCACGCGAGTAGCAAAGTTTCTTCTTCTCCGCCTTTTTCTTCTACAAAGTTAGCTTTCTCTTCAACCTTCTTCGAGAATCTACACTCGGATGCGTAGTGACCAATCTTGTTGCAATTGAAGCACTTGATTTGTGATTTGTCATACCTCGACCATGAATTTCCTCTTCCACGACCTCTTGTTACTTGTGGATTCCAACTTCTTTCTCCATTGTTGAATTTGTTGGAGTGGTTGTTGTAACCACCTCTTCTTTCTCCTCCATCTCCTCGTCCACGTCCACGATCTTGGCCGCGACCTCGTCCTCTTTGGCTCTTGTAATTTGCATAGTTTGCTTCCTTTACATTAAGTTGTAGTAGTTGCTCCGTAGCCTCCTTTTGTTTAATTTTTCTCTTTTGCTTTTCTTCGTATGCTTGTAAGGAACCCATGAGTTGCTCAATAGTCATGGTATTTAAATCTTTGTTTTCTTCAATGTTGGTAACAATGAAGTCAAAACTTGGATTTAAAGTTCGAAGTATTTTTTCCATGACCTTCACCTCATCAACATCTTCACCATTTCTTTTAAGTTGATTGACTACGGCCAATACTCGAGAAAAATAATCAGAAATTGACTCGGACTCCTCCATAAACAAACGCTCAAAGTCACCTCTAAGAGTTTGAAGACGAATCTTTTTTACCTGCTCAACTCCTTTGTTGCAAGTTTGAAGCTTATCCCATGCTTCTTTGGCCGTCGTTGCGTTGGATATCTTCTCAAATGTATCTTCATCCACCGATTGATAAATGAGAAAGAGAGCTTTCTTGTCTCTCTTTCTTGACTCCTTCAACGTCTCCTTTACACCTTGGCTTAGCGAGGCTTCATCTTGCTCCTCGAAGCCATTCTCTACGATATCCCACACATCTTGAGCTCCTAGTAGCGCCTTCATCTTGATACTCCAATTATCATAGTTGTTCTTTGTGAGCATCGGCATTTGGAAAGGAAAACCTCCATTCGCCATCTTTTGAGGATCTTGAAGCTCTGATACCACTTTGTTGGAAATAAGGCTTTTTATGTTTAGGAAAAGTGTTTAGGAATATTGGAGACTTTAAATAGAAACTTGATAGGAAGGAGAATTCTTTATGGAGGAGAGAACTTTGTATTTTTGCTTGATACAAATGTGTAGGATTACATCTCTATTTATACTACTCTAAGGAGAACTCTAGACACACTAATTCTAGAGAGTTCTCAACTCTAGAGATCTAAAGAGTATTCTAGAGAATATTACAACTATAAGAAATATCTAGACACTCCAAACACTACAAGAATTCTCTAGAAACATGACCCATAATTACTTAAGCCCAAAATAACTAAGTCCAAGGAACCAAATAATTAATTTAGGCCCAAATCAAGTTTATATTTCAACACCCTTCCCCTCCTCCCTCTGTCACTACTTCATAGTTTAGATGCCAACGGTCAACTTCTCGTCAGCGGTGGCAATGTTGTTGGTTTCAGCGACTCATCATCATAACCATGCACTCTACTCGACACCATATTTCTGTTGTCCTAAACAACAACACATGAAGACACACTACTTTCCTCCTCACCTTACGCATGTTGCCCCGTCACCACACCAACTCTGACTTCGGGCTCAACACTAGTAAAGAACCAGATTTGAACTTCAAGCACATCATGATGATGATAAAATCTTGCACGAATGCACACAATGCATAGGTCGATTTCATATTTGAATGTTTTTTTTTTCAGATCTGAGTGCGCTTTAAGCGCAAGACGAAGACAAAATCTCGCACAGACGCGTACGATGCGTAGATCGATTTCCAATCTGAGTGTTTTCTTTTTCAGATCTAAGGTAGGTGAGGACACTCCCTTTGTGCTTCAAGTGTGACAACGGAAAAATCCTTCACGGACACACACAATTTGGAAGTCATGATTCTAGATTTGAGTTTTTTTCTTTCCAGATCTGAGATTGGCGATGTGTGGTTAGTGAGAATCGCGAAGCAGCGATGGTTCATGAAACATGTGGTGCAACCTAAATCTAGCCGCGGTTCACGAAATGTCATCATTAAGCAGTATTGCTCAACCTAGTGGCACCGCCGTCGATAATAAGAACATTCATGAGTGAACCTGGATCACAAAGTAGTGACGGAGGAGGAGCCGTTTAGAGAGAAAAAAATGTGATTGGGGTGAATTAATTAGTTTTAATTAACAAATAAAAATTATTAATTTTGTTTAATATGTTGAATCTATTGAATCAAAGATTGAAGACTTGAATATTAGTCTTAGGATTTTGGTTTATGATTTTACAATGTCAAACACGTTTTAAAAGATGTGATATTTGTATTAAATGTTATAAGATTAGGAATGAGTGCTAGATTAAGTCTTAGTTTTTCTTTATCCATGATTAGTGTGAATCAAACATGATAGATAGATGGATTTATTTCAAAGTTTCTTAGAAGCAATTAGTTCGACTCAGTGTAATCGATTACAAAGTTATGTAATCAATTATAAAGTGTTAGAACAAGCAACAAAACACACTTTTATTTGAAATTTGACTAAAGTAATCAAATTAATCGATTACTAGTTTCAGTTATTGATTATAAAGCTAGTTTTAGAAGAAGGAAGACTTTGTGACTCGAGATAATCGATTACCACATTTGATAATTGATTACTCCAGAACCTCAGAAGCTTGAGAAGCTCTTCGTGAAATGAAATAATTGATTGCCACATTCTATAATTGATTATCATGTTTCTAGAAATGTAGAACAAAGAGGAATTTTAATGAAATAATTGATTACCATATTTGATAATTGATTAAATTTGTTTTGACAGTTAAAATTATAAATATCCTCACTTGTTCTTTCTCACTAGTGACTCTTGATATAATCTTATCTTTTAGAAGACATTTTTTTAGAGTCATCTAAGAGAATTACTCTACATTTCTTCAAGAGATTCAAGTTGATCAATATTCATTCATTCTTCATCATGAGTTGATCATCTATGGAAGAACTTGAAGATGTTGTGATCTACTCATAAAGGTGTGCTCAATCCAATTCTTATTTCTTTCTACTTTCATAATTTTGGTTAGGGTTACCATGGGTTTTTCGAGTTGTTAGGATTTAAAGTCTTGTTCTTTCTCTTGTAGGGTTCAAGGGAGAGGTAGAATTTTAGGAAATTGTATGCATATAGTGTTTGTACTTAGTTCTCTAATAGTGAAAGTTCTAAGGGATCTTAGAACATCTGGGTGTAGGTCCTCTTGAGGATTGAATCAGTATAAATTCTATATGTGATTCTCTCTTGGTAATGAAATTGACGTGAAAGGACCATAAACTTTGTTTTTCTAATTTTCTTGTATTTATTGTTTTCATTGTTTGATAATCATTCTTAATAAAGTTCTTGAGAAAACCTTAATTATATAAAGGGTTATGTTTTAATTGAATAAAAATCATGAAGAGGTAAAGATTTACAAAAGAATCTATTTAACCCCTACTTTTAGAGTCTCGACTATTCCAACAAAATCCGGTACATCTAATTTTTTTATTTATATATATAGTGGTCAGTAAAGATTGTCCATCAATGGACCACTTAATAACTCTTCCACCATAGCAAGCATCATAAAATTAGTAATAGATTAAGTTTTCCTCCTTATATAAATTTATATTATTATTATATTGTAAATTATGGTTTTCTCTCTGTGTTATGGAATCTCAATTGAAAGTGTTCTATTTAATTTTATATTATTATTATATTGCAAACCATTGTTTTTATTTTATTTATTTAATTTATTGAGTTCTTATTTAGTGTTGTCGCTGTAGTGAGTGGGTGAGATAGCGGTCAAAATGGGGGCTTGGAATCAATTTGCAAGTATAGTTGGTTAGGCGTGAAGGATACTAGCAAGGTTTTGAGTGACACGTGTTGGGAGAGAGCATGTATTTAGTGACCGTGAGAGCGACAAGGGTGTGGTTCAGTTCAATGTATCATCAAGGAATGGATCTCTTGTTGGATTGGGTGTCAATATCTCTCAATTATTATGCAATCAAAGGTCATAACTTTATTTATTCAATAGGCGTACTTTTAGTCTCCTATTATTTTTAAAAATTAATTTTGGTCTCTCCTTTTCTTTTTTTTTGCATGAATTTGGTCCTTTACTATTTTAATTGTGAAATTTTTGTCAACTTGTTAACTTGACATCCAATGTTTAATGAAATGTTAATTTGAGACTGTCATGCAGTGTCACATCAACATTTTTGTTCAATATTAAACATCAATTTAAAAATTTAATAAATGAACTAAAATATCAAAATTAAAATAGTAAAGAGGTTAAATTTCCACAAAAAAGTAAAGAGACCAAAATCAAATTTTAACAATAATAGGAAGACCGAAAGTGTAATTAATTCCTTTTAAATAATTATGTAAAAATAAAAATGTGTTTGCATGCACGTGCATGTGTGTGCATACACGTGCATGTGTGCATGCACGGGTGTGTTATATTACCCCCACAACATCAAAATTATAGATTTGTCATTGCTTATGTTATTAACTAGATTCATAAGCTTGTGATTCCTTTCCTTGTTAACCCTTTTACAAGTGAATGTAGCTCCACCTCTGTTGAAGGTGTGGATGCATCTAAGTCAAATATTATTCTTGTACTATTGAAGCACTTGTGTGAAGTTGGACTAAGGAAGCATAAAATTCACCTTGGACGTTAAAGAAAATTTCATGCTTCCCTTTCTTTACTATTGTTAACGGTTTGATAAGTGTATCAAATGTCCAAGTAGTAAAGACTCGGAAGTCCGAGTGTCGATTTCCACAAGGACTTTGTTTTGTACTTGCATTGGATAATTTTCAATTTATAAGAGGAAAAGATAAGATGAAGTAAAAGATGAGTAAAGAGAACAATAACTAAATAATAGATATTAGAAGACAAAGGAAATAATAGAACAAAAGAATTAATAGGGAATTCAATGAGATGAGAATGTTAGAACCTAACATGTCTTATTTGCCTAAAATGTATTATTTTTTATTTTTTTTCTATCAATCAGGTGAATTTATCCTACCAACATCTATTAGAATACTTGCCCCTGATGCTTCACGATGACTGGCTTATTTTACCTATCTATCTCCCAAATGTCTTTGCAAAGATTCAATAGATAAAATGCATGAAGTTCTAATTCTAGATGCTTGCTTTGATGCATGGGCATAATGCAATCACTCTATGTCTATCAATGATTTAATTAAGATACCCCTTCCTTTTAGTTATATTAGAAATTATCCTTTATCGAGCGACTAATTCCTAAAACTGATGCATGCAAAACCTTCCTTGTATTCTCATTAAGGATTACCTTATGCCGACTCGGTCTCTTAGAGTGCTCTGAGACTCGGTGTCTTTTCTCCTTGGCTTGAATCTCCTTTTATAGTTGCTGGAGCGGACTTGGGTCTGCGTACTCGCGCTTAGCGCGCTCTGCTTGCTTAGCGCGGGTGCCTGTATTCGTGCTTAGCGCGTGCTGCTCGCTTAGCGTGGGTGCATGTATTCGCATTTAGCGCGCCTCTTCCTCGCTTAGCGCCAATGCTTGTTTTCGCGCTGAGCGTGTCTTGGGCTGGGCCTTTTTTTAACTTTCTACTTATTTTCTTCATTCTTTAAGCTTTTAATCCCTCCTTTTCATATCTACAAGCCATGAATAGAAAAAACATCAATTCTTAATAATTAAGCATAAATAACTGCTAAGTAATCATTTTAAGGATATTTTCATTATATTGTTATCATAAAAAACAACGCATATTTAGCAGTTATCAAAATCCCCCAAATTAAGAACTTTGCTTGTCCCCAAGCAAAAAAATAAAATGAGAGCAGACTTTGAATGCTCCAACACTTTTAATAGGTGTAATTTTTCAAATTCCCTCAGCTGGACCTTCTTGCATTTGCTATGGTCCTTCAATGGAAGCATAAAAAACATTGAGATAGAATTGGTCAGTAGCAGAAACCAATCAGGTTGGCTTGCCTCACTTTCCTCACAAGGTTTTAGTGTTTCTCTCTGCGCACAAGTGTCTTGAATGAGTGTTTAAAATTTCTACAACCTGCAATTAATGTTCCCAATTTTGCACTTCATCTCAGTTAAAGTTATCCTGCTTACACTTGGTGGATCATTACGGACTTTTATTGGCTTGTAATGTGGCCTGACTATTCAAAGAAATTATGGTTTTTCTAGGATTTCAAAAATTAGGGCTATAAGAGAGCATTTATCCTAAAAAAACTTCTGTTTATTCAGCCTAGACTTATTTGTTTTTCAGCCGCAATTTATTGTTCTAACAACACTTATGGAACCTATTTATTTTTTGCCCTTATTCTTCTCTTTTTTTTTTTAGGAAAGACAGTTTGGGCTTAAAAGTTTTTTGAGGGTGCCTTATTGTGTTTTGTTTCACCTTCGTAAGACAATCTTTATCCTAACCCACCCCCCAATTTGGGGCATATCATGACTAAAGCCCTTATGCTTTCTTAAACACTAAAACAAGGTAGAAGATAATTAAAATAGGCTTAGGGGTTTTACAAAAAAACATGATTATCATTTTTGGCTCAAATAAGGTGTAAGGGATAAATTTTTATCAAAGGTTGGTTTTTTGGCTAAGTGGCTGAAAAAACAAAAGAGAAACAAGGCCTTGATCATTTCCACCTCATGTAATTAATCTAACAATCTAAGAATGATGCAAAATCAGGAAATTCAAAACAAACGTTCTCTCACAAGTAAGTTTCACACAACTCACCAAGACATGACAAAGTTGTTAGCTTACCGCACCATGATTTCTTTCAGACAGGCTAATCTTTTCTCTCTTTGTTGTGATTCATAGTCCATTACTTGAACTAACACTTGCCTTCATGGAACCAACATTTTCACAAAATTGGTATGCAACATTTCAAGTGTTTGAGTCCTTTTAGAAAAACCCTTAGCAATAGTGACTTCATAAATATTATGCAATTGTTTGAGAGAAATCAAATAAAATAAAACAAAAGATATAATAATTGAATTTAAATAACATTTATTTATAGACCAAGTTCTTAAAATAATAAAACAAAATAAAATCATGCTTCTTCAACCCAAGTCTGGATATGGGCCCCAATCAGCAGCTGCCAGGTCTGCCATGATGTCATCCCCAGCTCTAACCTCGGTAGACTCTCTTGCCTCAGATGGCTCACCCCCCCCCCCCCACCCCCATCAATAGAGGGATGGACTCCTGGCCAAGAAACCTGCTGAATGAAGGCCTCTAGGGTTACCAGTGGTGGGTCCATCCCCAGGTGTATGGAAAGTCTTTGAAGACCTTGGACAATGATCTAATGGCCCTGATAGATGGACTAAAGCGTCTGACTATGTGGGTCCATCGGAGCTGAGGTGGATGGTGATTGGCGGCGGGCTGCAGGTGGAGGAGGAGGCTGTGTTGGAGGCAGGGCGTCTGGTGCGGCAACTCTGGCGTCGGCACAGTGGGGCCCTGGGAAGGCGATGGATGGGTCAGCAAGGTTCCAACAATTCTTCTTTATGTAGGCCAAGTTAATCACAAGGCTCAGTGATTCAAAGGTCAGGGTGTCAAAAACGACCCCCTGAGCGTCACACAACGTTGTGATCAACGCCGGGAACCCCAACGGAGAAGTGCTGGACTGAGCGATCTGCGTGATTTGACCTGAAATGAAGCTGCCCAACTCCATGTCTATCTTCATCACCAATCCATATATCAGCCTTTCCCTGTCAACATTAAGATTAGAAGTGTGAGAGGTAGGGGCAAGGTTAAAGTAAGAAAGTATGCTCCATGTCTGAGCGAGCGTGGTGAGATCCTTTCACAACAGCTTCCATGGGGCCCCGTCAGCATTCAGGATGAATCCTCCTCCGAGTGTGCATAACGCTGCCACGATGGCCTGATGATATGGGTACATGTGTAGGTACTAGGAGTGCGTCATATATTCTTCTCTGTCAGTAAGGACGATGGGGGTGTCAAAAAAATCATTAATGGTCTCCGCATCGAAATGGATGACATGCCCCCGCACCTTGCATTATTTTGGAGTGCCGTCCTCTGGATCATAGATGTTGGAGTAGAATTCTTTGACCATAGTGACGTCGATCTGCTTCTCCAAGAGTTTGGTAAGAACCTGATGCCATTGTCTCCATTGGAGCTCTCCGTAAAATTCATCGAACATGCCTGCGGAGAGCTCCACGTTCCTCTCCGGTAAGATGATCTGAATGTGAATGTTGTCTTGCTATATGTGCCAAGCTGTCTCAGAAGTGAAGCGAGAGGAATCCCAGGTGTATTCCCCCCCCTTGTGTGGGCACTGCTCGGCATTTCCGTGGGGTCATCTAAAAAAATTAGAAATAGGACTAGATTTAACAAAAATAGGGGTACAAATAGTAAAACAATTAAATAACTAAAGCTAAATTAGAAAAATATGGTGCTAAGCCCCAAGGGCGCACTTAACGCCCATTCTTGAGTCTCTGGGCTTTAGCGTTGCAGCTCACTTAGCGTGAGCTGTGCACTAAGCAAGTTTATCCATATTCATGACATAGTTACTCGCTTAGTATGTTGGACAAGTGGCCTCAATAACTTAAGAGGGGGGGGGGGGGTGAATTAAGTTAAAAAAATTCTCATTTAATTGACTTCTAAATCCCCTTTTAAATATATATGTTAATAATATTGAAGATGAAGATGAAAATTATATCAACAAAATACTTCAAGTGTGCAAGATAAATAAAATATGCAAGATAAAGTAATTAAGATAGGGAAGAGAGGAATGAAACTCAGTTTATCCTGGTTCGGCCACTTCCTGTGCCGACATCGAGTCCTCAAGCAACCCACTTGAGATTTCCACTAACATTGTAAAATTCCTTTTTATAACTTCTGACATCTCGAGGGATCCCTTTCCCTTGTTTTTAGGAAACTCACAATTCAAGAGACAAATAGCTTCTTGATCTCAACAAGTCTTTAAAGAAAGTACAAATGCTTTTCTCTCTTTTAGAGAATAAGATAGAAGATGAAGTTCTTAGAAGAATCCTTAATTGATTTGCAAGTGTTTGGCCAATGATTTGTTTTTGAGAGGATAAGACAATAAGGTTATGAAAAACTCTCTAAAAATTTTTGTAGATAAGTCACATATTTATAGGCCCTTGGTGGGTTTTCAAAAACTTATGAAGGAATGTGACTTTTCACAGTAACTTTTAAAATTTCCTCATTGGTAATCGATTACAACTCTTTGGTAATCAATTACACAGTTATGTAATGAGGAGTCATGACTTTTCAATTTGAATTTTTGTAGTTCCATTACTGGTAATCGATTGCAGACAAGTGGTAATCGATTACAGATTTCAAATTTGAAATTTCAAATTTCAAATTTTCAGAAAAAGCTTTTTAAAATAATTTTTCTTCTAGTAATCGATTACAATGCCTGGTAATCGATTACCAGTGGAAAAATGCCTTTTTCAGAAAATGTTAAAAATATTTTAAAACCATTTTATAATTAATTTAAAAACTATGTTGTGAGGCCAAACCTTTGCAATTACTAAGAGACTCTTTTAACAAAGATAGACTAAGACTTAGCTTTCTTCTTGATCTTTGTTTTCTTGGTCTTGATTTGGACTTGAAATAAAACTTGTGTTGCTTTTGTCTTGGCATCATCAAAACCTTCATACACATTCATTCACATCGCACACTTAGCCATCTTTTTCAGCTGCTAAGAACTCGCTTAGTGCGCTGTGTCGTGCTTAGCGAGTTCATCCCAAACCACACCCTTCTCATCCAAATTGCTCATTCTCGCTAAGCCTGATGTGAGGCTTAGCAAGTTGGTACCTAAACAAAAATCCAGTAACATAAAACACAATTAGTTTACCTTATAAGCGGAGAGTGTGTGAGTGAGAATAGATGAAGATTTAGAGTGTGAAGAGGAGATGAGTGAAGAGAAGGGATGAGTTAGGCACAAGAAAAATGAAAATGAGAGGGGAAAGAAATATTAAAAAAGGCTGGAAGTTGGGGAGTTTTGGGCAGTTTCGAAATCTGCCAGCAGTTATGGCATTAGCGCTTAGCGAGCAGTGGCCGCTAAGTGCATCGAGGGCAACGTCCCTTAGTATCCCCCCAAAAATTTGAATATAAATTTACCTGCGCGCTTAGCAAGAGTGTCTCGCTTAGTGCCAGTCTCGCCAGATGCGTGCCTCAAGCCCAACATCCATTGCTTCCTGCACCCTTGAAATCAATATATACAACTATTAGGCTTTTTTTATACCATAATTGAGAACAAAAATTAACAAAAAATGTTGGGTTGCCTCCCAATAAGCGCTTAATTTATCATCTTTAGCTAGACATTATTCTTCATTTTATGGATCGTTCAAGTAGACAATGCTTGTTAATATTTCTAATTGGCCTCCATTTATAAATTTTTAAGCATTGTCCGTTGACGATCCATCTTTTCTCAAGAGTGCCTGCTGTAGGGTCCACCAATTCCTCAACTCCATGGGTTCTTACTTCTTTGATCACGAATGGTCCTAACCACTTTGACTTTAGGTTCCCTAGAAATAATCCGAGTTTGGAGTTGAAGAGCAAGACTTGTTGCCCTGGCTGGAAGTTCTGTCTCTGTAACTTCTTGTCATGGTACGCCTTTATCTTTTGCTTATAAATCTTAGATGATTCATAGGTGTTCATCCTTATTTCTTCTAACTACAACAATTGTAATTTCCTCTTCTATCAAGATGCAGCTTCATCAAAGTTAAGCAGTTAGAGGGCCCAAAAAGGTTTGTGCTCCAATTCTATCGGTAGCTGGCATGCTTTCCCATAGACCAGCTAAAATGGTGATAGGCCTATGGCAGTCTTGAATGCAGTCCTGTAAGCCTAGAGAGCGTCATCTAGCTTCAAAGCCCAATCCTTTCTTGATGATGCGATAGTCTTCTCAAGGATTCGCTTTAGCTCTTTATTTGAGACTTCTACTTAGCCATTTGTCTGGGTATGATAAGGTATGGCCACCTTATGTCTGACATTGTAATGCTCCAGAACCTTCTTTAGTTGCGCATTGCAGAAGTGTGTTCCCTCATCACCGATCAGGGCTCGTGGTACTCCAAAATGGGAAAAAGATGTTTTTCTTTAAGAATTTTATCACTACCTTGGCATCATTCTTGGGGGTGGCTATGGCTTCCACCCACTTAGACACGTAATCAACAGCTACCAGGATATAGATATTCCCGTACGAAGATGGGAGAGGAATCACAAAGTCAATTCCCTAGCAGTCAAAGATTTCTACCTTCATTATGTTTTGAAGAGGCATCTCGTTTCTTCTAGAAATCCCCCCTGTTCTTTGGCACTTGTCACATCGACGCGCATAATTATGAGTGTCTTTGAAGATTGAGGGCCAAAAGAAACCTGCTTGTAGCACCTTTGCTATTGTCCTATCTCTGATGTGGTGACCGCCATATGGTGAACTATGGCAGTACTAAAGGATGCTCTGTGTTTCCTCCATCATAACACACCTCCTCAGCAGATTGTCTACTCCTAACTTGAATAAATGTGGATCATCCCACACATAGAAGCGGACATCATGTAGAAATTTATTCCGCTGACTCCAGTTAAGCTCTTCGGGGATGACTCCTGTGACTTTGTAGCTGGCCACATTAGCAAACCAAAGTCTTGTGGTGGCTTGTAAGAGGAACTTATCAGGAAATTCTCCCCTTACCTCTAGTGCTTCTTTGGTCACTTCTTCATTCTTTGACCGAGAGAGGTGATCAGCTACCACATTCTCGTATTCCTTTTTGTCCTTGATAACTATATCAAATTCTTCTATGAGCAGGACCCATCTAATCAAACTTGGTTTTGAATTTGCTTTGGTGAGAAGGTGCTTCATGGTGGCATGATTAGTAAAAATCACTACCTTTGACCCCACCAAGTATGGCCTGAATTTTTCTAAGGCAAAGACAATGGCTAACATCTCCTTCTCCGTAGTGGCATAAGTCATCTGTGCTTCATTGAGAACTTTGCTAGCATAGTAAATGGCATGGAATGTCTTGTCTTGCCTCTGTCCTAGGACTGCACCCACTACATAGTCACTAGCATCATACATTAGTTCAAACTCTTTACTCTAGTCAGGTGCGATCATTACTAGGGCAGTCAAGAGCTTGTCTTTCAGGGTCTGGAAGGCCACTGAACATTCTTCATCAAAATTAAACACAACATCTTCGTTCAGCAGATTGGTCAACAATCTTGCAATTTTGGAGAAGTCTTCGATCTCCTATAGAACCCTACATGTCCTAGGAAGCTCTTGATGCCTTTAGCATTTGATGGTGGTGGCAACTTCTTAATGGCATCAATCTTAGTTCAGTTTACCTCAATACCTCGGGCCAAAATTTTGTGGCCCAAGACTATGCCTTCTCGAACCATGGAATGACACTTCTCCCAGTTTAGAACTAGGTTTGTTTCCATGCATCTTTGTAGCACCATCTCCAAGTTCTTCAAGCAGCATTCAAATGAGAGTCCTAATACCAAGAAGTCATCCATGAATACCTTGATACTTTTCTCCACCATATCTACAAAAATGGCCAACATGCACCTCTGAAATGTGGTAGGTGCATTACATAATCCAAATGGCATCTATCTGTAGGCAAAGACACCAAAAGGGCATGTGAAGGTCGTCTTCTCCTGATCCTTGGGGTCCATCGTAATCTGATTGTATCCAGAGTATCCATCCAAGAAGCAGTAATAAGCCTATCCCGCAAGCCTCTCCAACATCTGGTCCATGAAGGGCAAAGGAAAATGGTCTTTCCTTGTGGCTTCATTGAGCTTGCGGTAATCTATGCACATTCTCCAGCCAGTGATAGTCCTTGTTGGGATTAGATCATTCTTTTCATTCCGAATAACTATCATGCCCCCTTTTTTGGTACCACTTAGACTGGGCTTACCCAAGCACTGTCGGAAAGAGGGGTAGATAAGCCCAACCTCTAGAAGCTTGAGCACCTTTTTTCACACCTCTTTCTTTGTTGATGGGTTGAGCCTTCTCTAGGGCTGTCTAACTGTTCTGTAATCTTCCTCCATCATTATCTTGTGCATATAGTAGGCAGGGATGATTCCTTTGAAATCTGATATGTGCCACCCAATTGCCTCCCCGTGTCTCTTAAGGACCTCTACCAGCGTGTTCTCTTCCTCTGCTGTTAGGTCACTGCTGATCACCATAGGCTTGGTCTCATTCTCCTCCAATAACACATACTTTAGATGGTTGGGTAGGATCTTTATCTCCACCTTGGTCTTCTCGAATGGACTCCCGCTTTTCAATTCTTCAAAACTGGTCCCCCCTATAGGAATATTTTCTTCACGATCTAAGTCTTCCAAGCAAGCCCTTAGATCCTTCTCCTCTTCACTGGTTAGACAATCCACAACATTGATCAAAGCTTTCTCTAGTGAAGTCTGTGTGGTTTGAAGAGTATTGACGTCTTCTTTATCGACCTCCTCCGCCTTAAAGCACCTCATATCTTCCTTTGTATATTTAATTGCTTCGAAAAGGTTGAAGGTTACCTTTTGGTCGTCGACGCTCATTTCCAGATTGTCATTTCCTATATCTACTACACAGTTGGAAGTCAGCATGAAGGGTCTACCTAGGATAAGAGGAATCTTTGTATCTTCTTCTATGTCCATGATGACAAAATCCACCGGCAAAGTAAAGTGGCGGACTTTGACGAAGACATCTTTTACTACCCCGTATGGTCTTATGATTGATTGGTCTGTGAGTTGGAGCGTCATCTTGGTAGGGTCTATCTTCAAGTTTCCAATTCTTCTACACATTGACAGGGGCATCAAGTTTATGTGTGCCCCTAAGTCAATGAGAGCCTTCCTTACTGACACATTCCATATGGTGAAAGGGATTGTCACGCTCCCGGGGTCTTTAAATTTCTTGGGCAACTTCCTCTGTATCACCGCACTGTAGTTGCCTCCCACCACAATGTTTTCATTGTCAATGTACTTCCCTTTCTTGGTGAGGATATCCATCATGAATTTGGTGTAAAACGACATCTGCTGCAAGACTTCCCCAAATGACATGGTTATCTCCAACCCCTTGAATATCTCCAAGAAACGCTTGAAGTAGAGCTCTTTATTCTTCTTTGATGGCATTAAGGGATACGAGGGCTCCTTTAAAGGGGTTGGTGGCTCTTCTTTCCTAGCCTGCCGGGCTAGCTGGCTTTTGGTCTTAGAGGTTAAGACCTTCTTCTCTTCTTCCTTCTTCTCTTCTTCCTCATTCTCTCCTTCTTTGTTTACCCTTCCTTCCTCAAACTGGTCTCCTTCATCTTTCTCTTCTTCTTGCACTCTTCTCTAGCTTTTAGTCAACACCACCCTGCATTCCTCCTTTGGGTTTTTCTTTGTGTTAGCTTCAAAGCTACTAGTGGGTCTTTCAGCCATTTGTTTGGCTAATTGTCCCACTTGTATCTCCAGGTTCTTGATGGATGACTCCATACTCCTGTAGTTGGACATGGATATCTGCATGAATTAATTCAGGGTCTCCTCAAGCTTCCTGGTCTTCTCATAAAGATCTATCCCTTGGTTGGAATTCTGGCCAGGTTGACTTCTTTGCTCCTTGTTAAACTGGTTCCCCGGATGATTCCTCCAGCTTGAGCCTTGTGTGAAATTCCTCCCTTGGTTGAATCCTGACGGTCCTTCTTGGTTATAGCCTTGGAATCCATGGTGATTCTGAGCTCCCATGTAGTTCACTTCCCTAGAAGAATCTTCTTGGGATATGCATTGCCCAGGCTCGTGTGCTTCACCGCAGATATGGCATCCCCCTATTTGCATGACTAAAAAGTGAGACGGACTTACCGCCTGTAGTTGTTGAAGGAGCTTGTTGAGGGTCTCTGTCAGGGCCTCTATCTATCGGGCCAAAAGCTTGTTTTGGGCCAGTGTTGCATCTTGAGCTGTGAGTTCCAAAAGGTTCTTCTTTGTTGGCGTGTAGGCCGGATCACAAAGGATGGCATGATCACTGGCCGCCACGTTCTCTATCAGCTCTGTTGCCTCCTCCGGTGTCTTCAACTTGATTTTCCCCCTGCGAATGCGTCAAGGAGTTGCTTTGACTATGGTTGCAGGCCACCTATGAAGATGTTTAATTACATTGACTTGTTGTACCATGTGTAGGCGTCTTTCTATGTAATCCATAGGAATGGTCAAGCGCCTCGCTAAGTGACTCATCGGGGAATTGATGGAATGAGGATATTTCCATCTTCCCCTCAGCAGTCTTTGACTATGGGAAGTATTTCTTCAAGAACTTTTCGACAACTTCCTCCAGGTCCACAAACTATTTCCTTTAAAGGAGTGTAGCCACCTTTTTGCTTCCCCTGCCAAAGAAAAGGAAAAGAGATTGAGGTGTATGGCATTCTCGGGAACACCAACTATCTTTACCGTGTTGTATATTTTTATGTAGGTGGTGAGATGAGCATAAGGATCCTCATTCGGTAGACTGTGGAAGAGGTTTCTTTGTATCAACTGAATGAGAGAGTGGGGATACAATATGTTGGCCGCTTGAACCTCCATCCTTGCGATACCTGTGAAGAATTATGGGGTAGCTGTACTAGAGTAGTCCTCTAGTGTCACTCGTTCTGCATGCTTCTCTTCCATTTGATAGTGGCTTTGTGGAGAGGGTGGAGGTGAAGGTTGACTACTCCATTGTATTTCTTGCTCTCTTCTTCTTCTTACGGTGTTGTTACGCCTACAAGTGGCTTCAATTTTGGGATTTAGTGGAACTAAATCTTCAGTTGTAGTTCTACCTCGCATACACAAAAACAAGCACTATCGTGCAAATTATAGAGGAAAAAGAATGAAGAAGAAGAAAACTAATGAATAAAATTAAAATTGTAAAATAAAGAATAAAACAATTAATATTTACAAATTGAAAATGTATGGCAACCAAGTAGGAAGAACAAAGTCCCCGGCAACGATGCCAAAAACTTGTTAACAGTTTGGCAAGTGTACCAAATGTCCAAGTTGTAAAGACTCGGAAGTCTGAGTGTCGATTTCCACAGGGACTCTGTTTTGTACTTGTGTTGGATAATTTCCAATTTATAAGCAGAAAAGATAAGATGAGGTAAAAGATGAGTAAAAAGAACAGTAACTAAAAAATAGATAATAGAAGACAAAGGAAATAATAGAAGACAAGAATTAATAGGGAATTCAATGAGAAGATGAGAATGTTAGAACCTAGCATGCCTTATTTGCCTAAGATGTATTATTTTTTATTTTTCTTATCAATTAGGTGAATTTATCCTACCCACATCTATTAGAATACTTGCCCCTGATGTCTCACGATGACAAGCCTATTTTACCTATCTATCTCCCAAATGTCTTTGCAAAGATTCAATAGATAAAATGCATGAAGTTCTAATTCTAGATGCTTGCTTTGATACATGGGCATAATGCAATCACTCTATGTCTAACAATGATTTTATTAAGATACCCCTTTCTTTTTAGTTCTATTAGAAATTACCCTCTGTCAAGTGACTAATTCCTAAAACTGATGCATGCAAAACCTTCCTTGTATTCTTATTAAGGATTACCCTCTGTCGAACACCTAACCCCCAAAAAATGATGCAATGATGAATGATGCCTAAATTTAAAAGTAAGAAAGGATAATGGGAAAGAAAACACTTGTTGCATTGATAAATATGAAGTGTACAATACATCTTTTGGCTTTTTAGGCCTGTCAGGCCCTAACTAAGGGTTTAGCCTCTCATAGCCATAAGGGCCCTTACACTAGAAAAGGGGTATAGGAACTGATGGAGGAGAAAGGATGGAAAAAAAGGGAACAAAAAATGATGAAAGAGATGAAATAATTCCCTAAGGAAGAGTTCGTAGGCTTTAATTAGGTGTGTATTAGAGTGCTCTAAGACTCAGTTTCTTTTCTCCTTTGTTTGACTCTCTTTTTATAGTTGCTGGAGTGGACTTGGGCCTGCGTACTCGCACTTAGCGTGCTCTGCTTGCTTAGCACGGGTGCCTGTATTCGCACTTAGTGCGTGCTGCTCGCTTAGCGTGGGTGCATGTATTTGCACTTAGCATTAGTGCTTGTTTTCGCGCTGAGGGCACCCCGTGCGTTGAGCATGTCTTGGGCTGGGCCATTTTTTAACTTTCTGCCTATTTTCTTCATCCTTTAGGCTTTTAATCCCTCCTTTTCATATCTGCAAGCCATGAATAGGAAAAACATCAATTCTTAACAATTAAGCTTGAATAACTGCTAAATAATCATTTTAAGGATATTTTCATTATACTTTTATTATAAAAAATAGCTCATATTTAGCAGTTATCAACTATTACTCCATTTTTCACAACAACAATCACATCTGCATTTTTTTATTGTAGATAGACAATGTGCCATAACCACAAGAGTCTTATTAATCATAACTTTGTCCCATGCATCTTGAACTACTCTTTATGACTCAACATATAATGCACTTGTAGCCTCATCTAGTAGCGATATCTTTAGACTTTTAACTGTGGCTCAAGTAATTGTTACTTGTTGCTTCTACCCACTAGACAATTGGGTTTCCCTCTCTCCCATTATAGTATCATAACCCTGCATATATGGTAGGAGGGTATAAAAATTGTCAAGTCAAACATAGTTGCCAATAAGAACAATTCACCCAATACTACAAAAGTCTCCTTAGAAATGTTGTAAAGACATAATAACATAAAGAAAGCTAAAAATGTGTTTTCTATTATTTTTTTTAGTTATTGATTTTACCTACTGTAAGTCGCTAATGATATTATGAGAATTGACCAATTCGATCTGTTGTGACTATGATTTCTACTTCATTAGCATCGCCTCCTTTTCCATAGGCAATATTGGCATGTATAGTTTCATTGAACAAAACTGGCTCTCGACTTACAAGACCCATCTGCTACCTTAACCACTTGAATTGTAACTCACGAATTTCCATCCCATCAAGTGTCATTTGCCTTGAATCAGGATTACAAAATCTTTGTAACAAGGCATTCATTGTGGATTTTCCACTTCCACTTTCACCAACAAGAGCTACCATCTGGAAAACAAATTTTGATGGTGATCATTAGTTGCTACACACATCCATTTAAGCTACCTTTTGAAATGAAATGGAGTTGAAATATAAAACACAAAATGTACCTTGCCAACATGAATGGCCAAGTTGAGGTCTTGGGAAATTTTTATATTAGGCCTAAAAGGATACTTGAAGCTCACATGTTGAAGCTCAATTTCTCCCTCAACTCTATCCAATGTGCTACTAGACTCATCAATGGGATCCATCTTTGACTTCTTATCCATAAATCCAACTATGGAAGCAGTAGTTGACTTGGCTTTGCTTAAGTCAGGAGTAAAGGAGCTTGATCGGGAAACTCCATTAGCTGCCATGGTTAATGTAAAGAAAACCTACAAAACATGAAAACAACTACATTTTCAAGAAGGATAAACATTATGTTGAAATGTAATACTCCTTAGACACATTTTTTCCCTCTCAAAAGTTTATAATGAATGTTGCAAGTATGAAAGAGTTGGTACCTAGAAATCATCAAAGAACGTTACATTCCCAAAGTCCACAAGTCCAGCTCATGCAAAGAAACTGGTTGCATAAAAAAACAATAAGAAAAATCACTACTAAAAGTATACATTCAACATCGTTAATGTAACATCGGTTACATGAAAACCGATGTTAAATTGTACGCAGTGGCATTTCCATAAATAACTTAAGCTTCTTAACATTAGTTTTTGAAAAAACAATGTCGTTAGTAATTACTTAACATCAGTTTTTTTGAAACCGATGTTGTTAGTACAATGTTAATATCGATTTTCAAAAAACCAATGTTAAATATTTACTAACAACATCGGTTTTTTGAAAACCAATGTTGTCTAATGAGTACATAACATCAGTTCTTAAACAAAACCAATGTTAGTTCTTTTTTAAACACTTCAATAGCCATAGCCCATGATGGAAAGGCCCAAAGTGGTGCTCATTCTTCTTCCTTCCTTCCTTCGATTCTCAGCATCCAATTAGAGGTTCCATTTCTCTTTCTTCCTTTGCACTGAAGTTCCAATTAGTACGTTGCTTCTCTCTTTGTTCATCTTCATTCCTTCTTTTTGAGCAATAACTATAATCACACTCATGCTAGTGTGAGCTAGGGTTAGATGTTTTGCCTCACCGTTGTTTCGTTACTTATTTCATGGGTTTTATATCTCACTTCTTTTGACTTCGATCCTCTTTGTGATCAAGACATTAATTGTTGGTTCTTCATCTTGATTGCTTTTGTTCTTATGCTTAGAGTTTCTTTCATTCCTCTTAGCTTAGAGTTGCTTTCTTTAGTTCAGATTCACCAAGCACAAGTGCAATGATCTTTATTTGATAGATTAATGATTCTAATCTCTCTGTTCATTAGCATATTTTATAATCCTTTTAGTGCCTGATACTAGAAAGTTCATCCGAAAATAGTTCAGATAAAGAACTTGAACCTCATGAACTTGAAGAGATTCTTTCTAAGCTGAAAGAGTTAGTGAAGTCAGATATCAGACAGATAGCTGTATGGAACACACTGGGTTTTATCCTTTTTAAAATTGGTCGTGTGAAGGTACAACTACCTTGTTTTCTTTTTTTGTTATGCTTTAATGCTCTTAAGGCATATGTTTTAGTGTCAGTATTTGATGTGACTACCGTTTTCCCTTTGCTTGAACCAATGAGACTTCCAATGCTGGTGTAGAGTGTTGTCTCAGTTTTGTCATCATTGTTGTCCATTGCACCAGAGAACTATGATTGCATAGGAAATCTTGGGATAGCTTATCTTCAAATGTAAGTACGAATGGTAATTGTCTCTTTATAGTTTGGGGTGTTATTTTTTATTTTTCTATATGAAGTAGTGCCTTTTAACAAATGCTAGATTTTCTAATTATTGTTGTATTCTAATTTGTATTACTATAATTTTTTTAAAAAAAGTATATAAATGCTATTAAAAGGATTTGACGTGTCCCTAGAGCATCCATTAGGGATACATATTTGACACGATTACGACATGACAACCACTATTTAGAAGTGTCTACTTTTTAGCTTTCTCATCTATGCAATAGCGGCTATTGCTAATAGAACATAAAACTGTTGCTATCCTTTTTTGGGTTGTACTCTAACTTCAGTATGGAATATTACATTGAATTGGTGGAAATATTTTTGTGGATCCTTTTACTTGGCCATTTAATCATAGAGGCTTTAACACTCAAACTTGACTACTCAGCTGATTAAAGAGCACCTTTCCAATTTCCAAGTACCTAATTCCTCTGTCTAATCTTCCCTTCATTTTAAAATTAATTTCATGTTATTTTCAGTTACAATGTATTTATATTTAGGACTGCTATGTCATTCTTTGTCAATAACTAGTAAATACTAGTCACTTCACTTTCTGTCATAGCAGAAATTATTTGTTAATTAATTAATTCTTATATCCATAAGTTTTGAAATGGCTATGTAACGGCTGCAAATGGGGTCACTAGTAATAGTAATTATTGTTGTATATAAAAAATGGGTTCTGTTACTCATATAATATATTTATTATGTATATACTTGGGCTTGATCCACATACAGTGGCAAGCATAACCTCATGCAAATGCGCGTAGCAGAACTCATGCTTACATGTATAATATTATAGTAACCTAGTGTCAGACCCTAATTTCATCTGAGTATAATGTTTTTATTATTTAGATATGATGTTTCGTTCATTGCTAATCAAATTACGGTGTTTGGCACCGGTTGTAGCGCAAGGTTGAAGGGTCGCTTAAGATTAATGTTTGATTGTTAGATCCAAAAACAAAAGGCACAAGGAAAGGGGCAAAATGGACATTTTCAGGAACTTTGTAGGCCTAAACTCACCCAAACCAGCATCTGGCTCGCTTGGGCCATGGGAAAGCTTCAGCCTGAAGCAACCAGCTCACCTGGGCAAGCTCTAGCTCACCTGAGCGAGCTTCCCCTACACCAAATGGCCTTTTCCTATAAATAGTCATGTAGGGGAGGGTTTAAGGGGGCTACAATTGGAGAAAACAAAGGAAAAAATGCAGAAGGAAAAGGAGAAGAAGAAAAGTAAAGCCAAGGTGCTACAGAATTGTGACAGTGGATCATTTCCTTTGCCATTTCTCTTGTTAGTCTTGCGCCCTACGCAACAATCAGTTAGTTTTCTTAAGATTTTGATGTAATCTTTGTACCCTTGTGTACCCCTCTTGATATTATATATGTAATATTTTCTACTCAAATATCACTTGAGATCGTTTCAAGGTCCAACGCCTTAACAACTCCCTCCACTTTTCAAAATTTAAAACGTCATTTCAAGGTCCAACCCCTTAACGACTCTTTGTTTGCAATTAAAATAAATCTTTCAAAGAAAACATAAAATCAATTCAACACACAAACATTCAGACTTAAAGAACTACGTAGGTTTGATTTTCTCATTGCACCTGAGGATATGTAGGAGCAAGGGCAACACCTTTGTGGATTCAAAAAAAAAATATTAAATAAATAAAAATAATATATTAAAAGAAAAGAAATTCACCGTTCTTGGGAAAAATAATTAATTTTGTAGTCACGTTATTTTTATTGCACACTCGATTAAACAACTCTTGAACCCTTCTTTTCAAATTCGTAGACCTCTTTTTGATTTTTCTAACATTTTCCTCAAATAAACGTTGGTGGCGACTCTCACTCGTTTTCTCCATAGGAGATGAACGTGCTTTTGTCTTATTTCCTTTCATCGTCCGGTTGTAGGGTAGGTTACGACATCTAGCATGCATGTTTTATGATAATAAAAATAGTATTGTGGGATGTAGTGGTAATTCTTTGGCCATCACTATCGGTACTAGTATTTATCTAATGCCAACATATATACTTTATATTAGCACTTGAAGCTTTTTGTTATCTCTTCATTTTTGTTTCATTTTTTCATATGTAGGTGTCAGGGGAAAAGAATATGATATATATAGTGGCTAATTTGACCTGAGGACTAAGAGACAAAGAATATGAGAATTCAAATCATGTCAAATTTGGTTAACTCAGTGCTGAGTACAAAGGTGGCAAAACACAACTAGATCAAGGATTGATGGCTCATCATTTATGGCAAGGTCAATTTTTTTCTTTCTTGCTTTTCAAGAATTTTGATTTGCTTTAAATGATTGATTGATTCTCTAATAGAAATATCAACGAATTGAAAATGAAATCAGGGGTTTTAGTATATATGCTTTTTTGGTGTTTAAGTAAATGCTTCATTTTTAATAATAATAATAATAATAATAATAATAATAATACCTTGAATTAAGAGACAAGCCCATGCCCCTTAACTTGAATTTGGGAATGAAAAATGAAATTGACTTGTACAAATAATTAATTATAAAGAAAGGTAATACTGTTATACAACTATTGCTATATTTTATTCTTATGTATTAGTTATGTTCGCATTATAGGCACAAATACATCATGAAAAATACCAGATTGATATATATAACTATTGTTATATTATATGTTTCTATCTTAGGATCAGATCTCAATTAGTGTCTTAGGTTGTTTTACCAAGTTTACTTGTTCTAAATTTATTTCCAATTAAAACATGTTGAAAAATCATGAGTACTTTTATTGTTTCGTGGGTAGCAACTAAATTTAGTTCTTTTGTCTTGAGTAGGAAAGTAAAGTGGCTTGAGGCCTTGAGCTGCTAAGGGATTCAAATAGCATAACAGTTTTCAATAATATCTTGGGTAATATATCTCTTTTCAAATTGTGGTAATTCCCCTTTTGCCAGCTTGAGATAATTTTCCTAACTTTGTGTTTAAGAAACTTATTATTAATTTATTATTAAAATGTAAATTATATTCAAAACAATTTTATTGGTTTTTTTTCATCTCCCATCTGTGTTATCATCTCACTTAGGCCTTATATGTATTTCCAACTTTATATTTTTAATTATTTCTAATTTCTCATATCTTATTAAAAGAACAGCTAATAACAAAACAAATTTATTTTATTTTCCTTTCAAGTCATCAATTGTCATATGCTGATTTACTAGCAATTTGCATCACAAAATTCTACCCTTGCAACTTGCAAGAAATATTGCTAGGAAAAAAAATTGATGTATAACAAGCTAGACATTTGCTTAGAACCAAGTTTAATGTGATATTGTTTGGTGAGAGTTTACATGGATAATATATCGAGATTTGAAGCTAGAAAATGTGTTACTCTAGAGCAATGGGCATGTGTCCCTAATAGATTCTGATTTGTCATGTTTAACATCTAGCAAGCCACAAATATCTTAGAGACAATAACTTGATAGTGTACATTTTAATTAGAAGCAATACTATTTTTAATTAAGTTTTAATTCAGGCCACTAAATATAATTTTATTTACATTGTTGCCTCTTTACCGCTTATAATTCCATCTACAAATTCAAAGAAAAAGAAAAAGAAGAAACAAAAAAGTCAAGAGGTTCCAATTAGATAGCTTGCTTTTTCTATACATATATGTAAAAGAAGAAAATGTGTAGGAATTGAGTCTATTAAGTCAAAACTGCTTGTTTCATTTACAACTATGAAATACTCTCTTTGATTTATATTTGCAAGATATCCATATTTCAAGATGAAATCATTTTTTCTATACTTTATTGCTTATAGTTTCTTGAACTCAATGTAACTTGTTTGTGTAGTTTTCACTAGAGAGGAATGGGGTTACCTTGAAAATGTTTAATTTAGTTTTTAATTTAGTTAGAATTAATTAGTTAGCTTAATCTTATCATCTCCTTACTTATCAAATTTTATTATTTGTTAATTATTTGTTTAAATACTTTAATTTAAAATTAATATATTTTTTTATAAATTGGTTCTGGTTAGTTCATTGGAAAAACAAACAAAACATTAAAAAAATTCGCATAAAACAACATCGTTTGGTCTAAAATCGATGTAAGGTCACTTTCTACATCGGTTTTGTAAAGACACTTTCTACATTGATTCTTTCAGAATCGATGTTGTTATGCACCTTACAACATCTTTTTTTTTTGTTTATCAAAATCGATGTTGTTTTTTGTAGTTTTTGCTTTTTTGTATATCTTATTATACAACATCGATTTTCGTAAAAATTGATGTCGTGCGGTGTATGTTAACATCAGTTTTTTGAAAACCAATGTTAACATTGATAATGTTAACGTCAGTAGTTTCAACATCGGTTAAAAATCGATGTTGAAAGTAAAAAACAACCAATGTTGAAACCTCAAATCCTGATCCGTTGATTAACCCTTGTTGTATCCTTGTTTTCATGAGGCCCTCACATTTCTTTGTGTATAGTTCCATAATCTTATCTTCAACACAAGAAGGAGATGCTCTTATGCTTCCAACAGCATCATTAGCAACTTCGCTTCCTTCTTCATACATCATCTACAACAACAAATAGTTACTAAAATGAGAATTTGTCTAATAATCTAAATAATCCAGTTACTAGTAGAACTTTGTACATCAATGGAAAATAAAACAAACCTTTGAACATTTGCACTAAATCCCTTCATGAATTTCATTTGAACATGTCCATTTAATCTAATCAAGGAAATCAAGACAAGAATAATAAATGCTAGCTGCCAAATTTGCAATGAAAGCAATAATCAAACCTGCTACTGTAGATTCTAAATTTTGAAACAATAGTCCCAACACATTGCCAACATGGGAACACACAAAAGAAACATCTGCTGAGGGCCTTGCACCAATGGCACCACTTGATTTCTTCAGTCTCATCAAACCAACCAACCTCCTTGTTGACAACCTTCTCAAAACACATTAGTCTGATATGTTCAACTTACATCCTACCACCGCAAAAAAAGTATCCTTGAGCAATAATTATTAGAAATGATGCAAGACCAAGATGTTGGAATTTCTAATATGTAACCCTTATTTTTTATATTCTCTATTCTTTATGTGGAAGCTAAAATTCACAGGTACATATCCTTGAACAGTTAACCAAAAGCTCTAAGATCTGTAACATGCCTAATTATTAAGGATTATAATAAATACTTGGATCTGTAATTGGTTCCTTATCTAAGCATTCTTGAATAATAGTTGTGCAATCATGAACAACAACAAGTAATGTAACAGACGACCTTATGGTTCTTCCTCAATCGAAACTTCTTTATTTCTCAATCGGACTTTTGTAACTTTTCAGATTGAGAGAAAAGAAAGTGTCACTACTAAAAAATTGTTCTTTTACGACGCACATTCTAAGACGGTTACACAAAATCGTCTTAGAATGTCACGTGATGGCAGTTTTGTAATTAAGGAGAATAAATTTTTTTATGGTGCACATTCTAAGACGGTTTTTGAAACACTCTTAGAACGTATGACAATGTTATTAGAAGGAATGAAAACGATGACGGTTTTATGTGTGAAAATTTCATTTTTTTCTCGTAATCACATAATTGCCACCATGTGTCCTTTGAAATCCCTTTCATTTCTCCCCTCCACTCTCCCGCACTTCCTCTCTGACTCTTCGACTCAGCCACTAGCTCAGCACTGCTCAAGGACCACAAAGTTAAGATCCCAAGCTTCCATGGCTTGAGGTTAGTAAAACGCACTGTGTGACAAAGCTTCACTTTCACTTATGAGTTTCCATTCTTTACTTTTATTCTGCGTATGCGTGTGTTTTGTGAATTTTTGTAGAATGAGAAAGTTGAGAACATAGGTAAAGGAAAATACGGCGTCATTTATAAGGGTCGCGATCGTGTCTCCAATGAGACCATCGCGTTGAAGAAGATTCAAAGGGGTTGTTATCCTAACGCAAATGTTTCAGGTTCGCGCTTTTGCCCTAAGATTCTATTTCCTCTTCACCTCTTCTATTTTATTGTTATTGAAAAAAAATGGGGATTTGGTGAGAGTGAGTCACTCTTTTGGGTTCTTTAATTTTTTTTTTGCAAGATAAGAAAAATAGCCTTTCCTTTTTTTTATTTCTTAGGGTTTCGCGTCTTGCATTTTTCATTTTTTTCATGGTTTTGGTCTGGTTTGGTTTGGGATTTCTCATATTTTGAGGGTTTTTGTATTTTTTTTTCTTTTGTTTTAAATTTGAGTTTTTTTCGTTGTGTGTGCCCTCTCTGATAAGGTTTGAGAATTGTTTTAATTTTTGGTTTTTCTGTGTCTATGGTTTAGGTAATTGAATTTGATTTTGTTGTTTTTGCGTTTAATTTTTCAGATTCGTCTTCTGGGGATGCGGCTATGGTGGAAAAACATGGTTATACCTTAAATTGGAGCCTTGAAGGTATTGCTTGTGCTAACATAAATAGCCTTTTATCTTATTTATTTGGGTTTGTTTTTCGGCTCTTTTTAATATCTATTTTGTATTAAATTTTTTAATATCAATTGCAAAAGATGCACAGTTGTACAAAAGAATTCTCATGGATAGGGTTGCCATGGGCGTGTAAGAAAAGAAGAAAGCACTATCAGGCATATAAGAGAAATGGTTTTCAGATATCCTTGAGTCTTGTTCTTTGTTTTTACCTTTTTCATTGAGTTTTTTTGTTGGCTACACATATCATTTGTAGTCTAACTCGGATGAATCTTCTTTTTTTTGTTGCGATTTTAAATGTTTTCAGGTGCATGATTTTATATTTGTTCTGGCATAAGAAGACAAGCATGTTGTTGCCTACTTGGAAGACCTTTATGAGGATTCCAGAGGCAATAAGATGGTTGTGGTGTGCTGGTTTCACAAAATTGATGAGGTTGGTATTGCTTTGCCTCACAGTTTTAGTGACAGAGAGGTTTTCTTTTCTCTTTATCTTTAAGATCTGAGTATTGAATTCATACATGGATTGGCTTTCGTTCTCAGTCCTGGGCATTTATGATGCAGTTAAAAAATGATGTTTGCCTTTTCGATAAAATTAAATCGTTGTATTTTTGTTTATCTAATTATCTTTTATTAGTGAGGTTATTAATATAACGAGACAATTGTGGAATGTCATGGGAACAAAGAAAATGAGAAGAATAGGATGTGAGTGTGACCACGGTAATTGTAAGATTCCAGTTGTTGTTTTCTTTTCCCATGTTATTTTTTTTGGATTGTTTTCCCTGTTACTATTTTCTTTTACTTTTCTATTTTTCAAGGACTAACTTATTTATTGACAACATTTTATGATTTTCTTTTTTGTGTTTTAACTTTTCTTGTCATTGTAATTAGAGTTGGAGAGTCTCATACTTCATTTCCCTCACATTTGAATACAAACACTTCATGGAGGAATTCCTTAGTTAGATTTCTCATAAACATTTGGAAGTATTCTATAACCACCCCCAGAAAACCTTACTTTCTTCATTAGTTTTATTAAAGGAAATGGTGATGGGTCTCCATCTTCCTTACCTCCTACTTGCAATCATGCATGTGAATTTTCCCGTGAATAAAATTCTTCTTGTCTTGAGCTATACAAAAGTTCAATTTTGGTTATGTCAAATGGAAAAGAAAAGCCTTCAAGATCCCTCCTGCCAGATAATCAATCCTTGTGAATTGAAGTCTTCATACATACTATTCAAACTTTGTGCTAGACCAATCCTAGTAAGTTATTATTAAAAGTCCAGTTGTAAAAAAATTTAAACTTTCAATCAATTAGAAATATGACATGTGTAATGGTTAAGATAATTATTATGAAAAAGCATAGAGTTTCCATTCATTTTTGTGATTGGATATCGGTGTAAGAAGGAGGTCTTTTTTTAGTTTCAAAATAAAATTTTGTATCTTTTAATACTTCAAATTCAAACTATTTTTAGTCTTGCGCCAAAATTTGAGGTGGAAAAAATATAAATTTGTACGTGAAGGGAGGAACTAAAAATAATATTTTTTAAATTTGGGAGTCTAAAAAAAATTATTTGAGGTTAGAATAACATAACCTTTTTGTAGGGCTCTTTATATTTTTCCATGAACTATGGAGTAATTCTAACAGGAAGTATATCTAACAATATTATATATGCCCATGTTAGCCAGGCCATTTTTTTATTAACTAGGCTATAGTATATATGTTAACAATATTACTATTACCATTGTTGAATCATACTAGGGCTCAAACTTTGCCAGGTCTAAGCATGCTGAATCAGAATGATAGATCAACTTTTGGTTCCTATGGTTCTTATTCTACTCTACTGCCAAATCCAAGGGTAACAATTTCTTAGTCACTTCTTGCCTTTCTATCACAACGATGATAACATAGAATGACATACTGTTTTAGTTTGGTTAAAATATATGTGGGTCCACACCTCAGCCAGCAGGATACTTGGATTGTAAACTTTAGGAAAATGTTGGGTGTCCAAAAATCATTTTAAAATATGAAGAGAGAGAGAAAAAAAAATAATGAGGATTAATACAGCGATAGGATGGACCCAAAGTGGTCCAAAAGAAGGATACTTAAGTAGTTTAATAATTATGTAGAATTAAGTTAGATATTTATGAATCATATAATTTTTATTTTATTTGTTAAAATAATATGATTTTAACACGTTGAATAATTATTATCTATTCGTTGATATCTCACAGGACTATATAAATATATTCATATCTATTATCATTAATCAAAAGTATCTGAGTTGTTATTTTTATCTTTTTCATAAGTTTTCTTTGAAGCTCTTTGATGATGTTTTCTGGGAGTATTGTATATTTTGCTTCATAACAACAGAGTGTTCGTAATCCAGAAGTGTTCATATATTGTTATTGAAAACTTATTATCTTCACAACAACATAGGGCCTACACTACTAGAAAAAATACTTTCAACATCGTTAAATTAACATCAATTTTTGTTAAAACCGATGTTAACAAAAATGCGGTGGCAAAATGGTAAATAGCCAAACTTTATTAACATTGGTTTTTCAAAAAGCTGATGTTAACAAGAGCATGGTGGTAATAAATACAGTTAATTCACATTGGTTTTGAAAAAACCGATGTTAACTAGTTTATGTTAACATCGGTTTTTTTAAAACCCGATGTTAACGTTATTTTGTTAACATCGGTTTTTGTAAAACCCGATGTTAACATAAACTAGTTAACATCGGTTTCATAAAAACCGATGTTAAGTTTATAAGGTCAACATCGTTTTTTTGGAAAAACCGATGTTGTGTTATTTGAAATTCTGATACCACTACCAGATGTCGTACCGGATGTCACGACATCACGCTTCAGAACATGCAGATTATATTTGGGAGTATGAACAGATTAAACAAGTAAATAACACAAGAGAATTGTTAACCCAGTTCGGTGCAACCTCACCTACATCTGGGGGCTACCAAGCCAGGGAGGAAATCCACTAAAATAGTGTTAGTTCAAGGTCTAACAGCCACTGTTTACAACCTTCTCACCTAACCACTACCCGTGCAATCTCTACCTAAGAGCCACTCTTAGATATGAGAACCCCTCTCACTCCCTCTCAAACACTCTCCCGTGTTTACAATTAAATCAAATACACACCAGAGATTGCTCTCTGAACAAAAGGGATCAACCCTACACACTAGAGATCAACTCTACACACTAGAGATCAACTCTACACACTCAGGTCCAACTCTTGATGTTAGAGTAACATCAAGGTGGCTCACAAAACACTCAAGTCCCAAAACTCACAAAATAACCCTTCAATCCCGAACTTGGTACAGAACTCGTGCAGCCTCCATGTTTATATAGCAGTGAGCGTATCTGGGCTGCAACTTCTTGTGCTGGATGAGATCTATCATTCTTCTGAAAAAATCTGCACTTAAAGATCTAAAAGATACAGTTTGATCTTTTAGTTTTTATCTTTAATCTTTAATCTTTAATCCCTGAACGAACTCTTCTAGTTTGTAATTCGAACTTTAATTATCTTTTAATTCGTTCCTAAAGATAGATCATCTAATCTCTTGCTAACTGCACAATAATCTGTTAAAGATATAACAGATTTAGATGTCCAGTATTTTCGGGCAAGATGTCCTGGACATCGTATCCGACATCGTGGATCCTGCAGCTTCAATGCTTTTAGCAACTTCAGTATTTTCGGGCAGGATGTCCTGGACATTGTATCCGACATCGTGGATCCTGCAGCTTCAATTCTTCATTTGACATTTTATCTTGCCTTGTGCATTGTGCAGCCCGATCTGATTCCTTGACATAACGTTGGACATCATGTGCAGCAACTCCAGCTTTCCTTCATTGTCTAAGTGCTTATGTTTTAACAAAATCTTAGCCAATCTTTTAAAGCTTAGTAAAGCTAAGCACTAACAATCTCCCCCTTTGGCAAATTTTGTCTAAAACATACTTAGACACTTCCTGAGCAGGTACGAGCAGTTATGCAAGTGGGATCAGCAACTTTCATTATCAGAGTAATCAAGCACAGCGGAAATTCTGCAAGTTGCAAATCTACAAGTCTTCTCCAGGATGTCAAGACATCTCACGTGACATCAGCTTTCTTTCTGCTCCCCCTGTCTCAATGCTCTTACTGCTGTGAAGCAGTTCACTGCAGCATCTTCTATCAGCTACTAGTCTTCTCCAGGATGTCAAGACATCTCATGTGACATCCGTCATCATCAGCAGCAGTAGTCTCCCCCTCAAAATCATATACAACTCCCCCTCATCAGCATGAATCATGCGTACATCATATCCTACTTCTCAAAATCATAAATAATAGCAAGCATAATACTATTACTCCCCCTTTTTAGACAGAATTTGACAAAAGTAGAATGCATGAACTTAAGGTGCAAATATTACAGACCGATAGTAATCAATTGTTCAAAGGGACATGCCCCTATAGCCAGTAAAAGTGAAAAGCAAAAATAAAGGTCTGATGGTCATGGGGTGGCTTCAGAATCATCATCTGATTCAGTATCCTCTGCTGCATCTTCCTCTTCCTCAGCAGCTTCTTCTTCTTCCTCGGCTGCTTCTACTTCTTCCTCAGCTGCTTCATCTTCTTCTTCAGCTGCTTCTCCATCATCAATGCCACTTTCTGAGAGCCTTTTGATCAGCCGTTCCAGCTCCATCTTCTTCTCTGTGGTGGCTTTGATGGTTGCTTCCAGCACCTTGCATGTGTCCTTGAGTTCAGCAATCAAAGCATCCTTGGACACAGCACCTGAAGCAGCAGCTTTCCCTGATGTCGAGACAATGTCTGGGACATGTGTCCCCTCAAACAGTTTGTAATGCAGGGATAGAGGAGATTCTCTCTTCATCACAGAGTCAGTGTAGTTTAAAATATTGGGATGTTGACTCAACATAATGCCACACAATACAGTTGGGAAGGCAATGGGTAATTTGACAGCAAAGGATTCTGAATGCTTAACAGTTTGATCAAAAATATAGTTTCCAAAATTAAATTTGGACTTGGTTCCAACAGCATACAGATATTTACCCAAACCTGTGGCAACAGTGGAAGTATGATTGGTGGGTACCCAGTTTGCAGCTCCAATCCTGTGCAGGATTGCATATTTCACACTTAGCTTCCCTGCAGACAGCTTCCCTTTCTTTGGCCAATGCTGGACTTGTTTGGCAGTGATTTCCTTGGCAATTTGATGCTCAGAAACAGTAATGTCCACCACTCCATCTGTTGGTCTGCCCAGGTATTTGTTGATTACAGCAGGGGAGAATCTAACACATTTTCCTCTGACAAATACTTTTTGATACTCATCACTCTTTCTGTTTGTTATGTCAGAGGGAATGTTGACAATGAATTCCCTGACTAGACTTTCATAGCAATCTCCCAACTTGGTGACAGTCTTCAGCAGTCCAGCAGCCGTGATGAGGTCCATGATCTCCTTGCAATCCAAGGCAGCTCTTCCCAGTTCTCTTTCCAAGGCAAGTCTGCGTTGATACACGAATTTCCACCTTTCAGCATTGCCAATGGAGTGGAATGAGATGTTGTCCAATGGTGCATCAGGGACATTTTCAGGCACCTTTTTCCCAGATTTCTTGGCCCTCTTTGATGTCGAGACATCTAGTTCGACATCATCATCAGAATCAGATGAGGAAATTTCTTTCCTCTTCTTGGAAGGGATTGCGACTTTGCTTCGTCTGGATGAGGTAGGAGTGATTGGAGTGCTCTTCTTCTGTGCCATAGTCTTGATTCGTCCAGACCTCTTAATGGGGGTTTTCCCTTTTCTGCTTTGTAACCTTTCGGCAATGCCAGGTGCCAACCTGTTGGCAATGGGTTCCTCATCAGATTCTACATCTTCGAGGTCAATGAGGCCACCTGGAGCAGGTTCTGGTGCCTTTGGTGCAGGGGTCTCTTCTGTGGCTTGATCATCTTCTTCTGTTGATTCCTCTTCACTGGGTGAAGGGAGGGCTTCAGCATTTGGAGCGGAAGATGTTGGAACATCTTTATCAACATCAGGCACAGAAACATTTGGGGTGGAAGATGTTGGGACATCTTCATCAGCTTCAGAGACAGACGCATTTTTCAGAATGTTACTCACAATACTGCGGATCTTCTTGTCCATCTCCGTGTCTACTTCCCTAGGACTTGTTGCAAGGCTAGGGTTTTCAGAAGTCTTCACTCCCTGTTGTCGTTTGGGAACCAGTTTTTCAGGAACAGGAGCTTGACCAGGAATTATTTGTATGGGTTGGATGTTGAATTCAGGTTGTTCCTGGTGCGGAGATGATGGTACAGCGGGTGAACCAGAAGCTGAAGTTTCTTTTGGTGAGGTAGCCATGGAGAAGCAGAGCTTTTGGAATGGTTTCGTGAATTTCTGAGAGCTATTGGGAAATGCTGATGAAAACAAGAATGCCACGAAAATATAAATTTGAATGAGGAATATAGAGGGGCGTGTGAAGCAACGGTCGAATTCGTTTTGGCTTAGTAGTGAACGTGCTATTAATGTTAAGTGAGACGTTTGAGCACGTTCAGATAGCAGTAGCTGCTATAATTCTTCTAGCAGACAAATGCCCAGCTTGCCCCTCAGTTTTTCAAACTGATTTGCATCCAATGCCTTTGTGAAAATATCTGCTATTTGTTCCTCAGTGTCAATATGCTCCAGTGTGATAACTTTATCATCAACAAGCTCTCTGATATAGTGATGTCTAATGTCAATGTGCTTGGTTCTGCTGTGTTGCACAGGATTTTTAGAAATATTAATAGCACTCAAGTTGTCACAGTATAATGTCATGACATCTTGTTCGACATTGTACTCCTTGAGCATCTGCTTCATCCAAACTAGTTGTGAACAGCTGCTTCCTGCTGCAATATACTCGGCTTCTGCAGTAGATAGGGACACACAGTTCTGCTTCTTGCTGAACCATGAAATAAGATTGTTGCCCAGATAGAAGCATCCACCAGAAGTGCTTTTTCTGTCATCTGCACTTCCAGCCCAATCAGCATCACAATACCCAACCAGCATTGAATCTGAACAATGACAGTACATAATCCCATAGTCACAGGTGCCATTTACATATTTCAGAATTCTCTTTACTTGAGTCAAGTGACTTATCTTAGGATTGGCTTGATATCTTGCACAAACACCTACTGCATAGGTGATGTCGGGTCTGCTAGCTGTTAAATATAGTAAGCTCCCAATCATGCTTCTGTACAGACTTTGATCAACACTGGTGCCAGCTTCATCTTTTGACAGCTTCAAGTGAGTAGGTGCAGGTGTTCTTTTATGGCTGGCATTTTCCATCCCAAACTTTTTGACAATGTTCTTTGCATACTTGCTTTGTGAGAGGAATATGGAGTCTTCCATCTGCTTCACTTGGAGTCCCAGAAAATAAGTCAGCTTTCCAACAAGACTCATCTCAAATTCAGATTGCATCTGTTGGACAAAATGTCGAAGCATCTCATTCGACATCCCTCCAAACACAATGTCATCAACATATATCTGTGCTATCATCAAGTTATCAGCATCTTGTTTGACAAAGAGAGTCTTGTCAATTCCTCCCTTCCTATACCCTTGCTGAGTAAGGAACTCTGTTAGCCTTTCATACCAAGCTCTTGGAGCTTGCTTCAATCCATAGAGAGCCTTCTTGAGCCTGTATACATGATCTGGATGAGTTGGATCTACAAATCCCTTTGGCTGCTCCACATAGGCTTCTTCATTCAGGTATCCATTCAGAAACGCGCTCTTCACATCCATTTGGTACAGCTTGAATTTGAGGATGCAAGCTACACCAAGTAACAATCTGATGGACTCAAGTCTAGCAACTGGAGCGAAAGTTTCATCAAAGTCTACACCTTCAATCTGAGTGTAGCCTTGAGCAACAAGTCTGGCCTTGTTTCTGGTTATAACACCTTCTTCATTGGTTTTGTTCTTGAAGATCCACTTGGTGCCAATCACATTAGTTCCCTCGGGTCTTGGAACTAGCTCCCAGACTTCATTCCTTTTGAATTGCTCCAATTCTTCTTGCATAGCATTGATCCAGAACTCATCAGTCAGTGCCTCTTTCACATTCTTGGGCTCAATTTTGGAGACAAAACATGAGTTGGAGACAATCTCAATCTCCCTTGATCTTGTAGTGACTCCTCGGTTTGGATCTCCTATAATCAGCTCCTTGGGGTGCATCTTCTGGATTCTAATGGAGGGTCTCTTGTCAGGTTGGTTGATGTTTGATTCATCTGTAACAGAATCAGAGTTTTCTGCATTTTCTGCACTTTTAGCTGTATCTGCTACATTGTCTCCCGATGTTCTGACATCTTCTTCGACATCCTTCTTTCTTGCTGGAGTTAGGTCATCAACAACCACATTGATGGATTCCATCACAGTTCTGGTTCTGGAATTGAATACTCTATATGCTCTGCTGTTTGTAGAGTATCCCAGGAATATTCCTGCATCACTCTTGGGATCCATCTTTCTCCTTTGCTCTCTATCTGCCAAAATGTAACATGGACTTCCAAAGATGTGGAAGTGCTTGACAGTTGGCTTCCTCCCTTTCCAGATTTCATACAGTGTGGTTGGAGTCCCTCTTCTCAGTGTGACTCTGTTGTGGATGTAGCATGCTGTGTTCATGGCTTCAGCCCAGAGATTATAGGGAAGTTCTTTGGCATGAAGCATGACCCTAGCAGCCTCTTGCAAAGTCCTGTTTTTCCTCTCAACTATGCCATTCTGTTGTGGTGTAATGGCTGCAGAGAACTCATGAGTGATGCCTTCAGATGTGCAGAATTCAGTAAACCTGCTGTTTTCAAACTCTCTGCCATGATCACTCCTGATTCTCTTGATGACACAGTCTTTTTCTCTTTGAAGTCTTAGACTCAACTCCTTGAATACTTCAAAGGTGTCTGATTTTTCTCTGATAAAGTTGACCCAGGTAAATCTGGAGAAATCATCCACAACAACATAGGCATACCTCTTTCCTCCAAGGCTTTCAACCTGCATAGGCCCCATCAAATCCATGTGGAGTAGTTCCAGCACCCTGGAAGTGGTCTGATGTTGAAGCTTCTGGTGGGACATCTTGACTTGCTTTCCAATCTGACATTCACCACAGATTCTGCCTTCTTCTATTTTCAGATTGGGAATGCCTCTAACAGCACCTTTGTCAATGATTTTCTTCATGCCTCTTAAGTGCAGATGTCCAAATCTTTGATGCCATATTTTGACTTCATCTTCTTTGGAGAATAGACATGTGGAGGAGTACCTGGTTTCTTGAGGTGTCCATAGGTAGCAGTTGTCCTTTGATCTGCTGCCCTTCATTAGAACTTCACTATTCTCATTTGTCACCAAGCATTCTGACTTTGTGAAGTTTACATTGAATCCTTCATCACACAGCTGACTGATGCTGATCAAGTTTGCAGTCAGTCCCTTCACCAGCAGTACTTTGTCCAGACTAGGAAGTCCATCATGGACTAGCTTTCCCATTCCAGTGATCTTTCCTTTAGAGCCATCTCCAAATGTCACATAGCTAGTGGAGCAAGGTTCAATGTTCACCAGGAATTCTTTGACTCCTGTCATGTGTCTGGAACAGCCGCTATCTAGGTACCAATCTTCCTTAGCTGATGCTCTAAGTGAAGTATGAACAACAAGACTAACAGTCTTGTGTTTTGGAACCCACATCATCTTCCTTCTGCTGCTGCTACCTTGAGTTCCATGATGTGGATGGCCATGTAAATGATAGCAAAAGGGCTTTATGTGACCATACTTGCCACAGTAGTGACACCTCCACTTCTTTCTTTTGCTCCTTTTCTGCTGCGTTCCATGATGTCGAGACCGATGTTGTGACATCGTGGCTCCAGTGCTGTTTTTGGCAGGAACAAATTCTGTCATGGTTGTTCTGCCAGCAGACTTAGGATTAAATCCAAGTCCTCTCTGGTTTCCAACATTCTTTCCAAGCTGCAGCACCTCATCAAGCGTATCTGAGCCTTTATTCAGCATCTTTATTGATTTTGTCATGTTTTCCAGTTTAGAGTTCAGAAAACCAACTTCTCCTTTAAGCTCAGAGATCTCCTCTTCATGTGCCTCCTTTTCAGCCTCCAGATTTGCAATGACCTTCTTCAGTTGTGCTTCTTGCTGAAGAATCTTCTCACTTTTGATGCATAGTTCTCTATAGGATGTAGCAAGCTCATCAAAAGTGATTTCACTGTCTGTATCACTTGAATCTTCAGCAGATTCAAATCTCCCAGTGAGTGCATTCACATCTCTGTCAGAATCACTTTCTTGTTCACTCTCTGTATCATCAGACCGACATACAGAAAGTCCTTTCCTCTGCTTCTTGAGATGAGTGGGACATTCAGCTTTGATGTGTCCATAGCCTTCACACCCATGGCATTGAACTCCTTTGCTGTGACTGGGCTTTTCATCTGACCTTTTCTGGTTTTCACTACCTTTCCTGATGTCGAAAGGGATGTTCTGGACATGTGGTTTCTGCCTCCTGTCCATTCTGTTCATCACTTTGTTGAACTGTTTTCCAAGGAGCACAACTGCGTTAGTCAGACCTTCATCAGTATCCAGGTCATACTCATCTTCTTCTCCTTCATCATTGGACATGAAAGCCAGATTCTTGCTCTTCTTTTCAGCCCTATCCGAGAGTCCTAGCTCAAAGGTTTGAAGGGAACCAATGAGTTCATCTACTCTCATGTTGCAAATGTCTTGGGCCTCCTCTATTGCAGTGACTTTCATGTCAAATCTCTTAGGCAAGGATCTGAGGATCTTTCTCACCAGCTTTTCATCTGTCATCTTCTCTCCCAAGGCAGTGCAAGCATTGGCAATTTCAAGAATGTTCATGTGGAATTCATGAATACATTCTTCCTCCTTCATCTTCAGATTTTCGAATTTTGTAGCCAACAGTTGCAATCTGGACATCTTCACTTTGGAGGTTCCTTCATGAGTGGTTTTCAGGATCTCCCATGCATCCTTGGCCACTGTGCATGTGTTGATCAGTCTAAAGATATTCTTGTCAACTCCATTGAATAGAGCATTCAAGGCTTTGGAGTTTCCAAGTGCCAATTCGTCTTCTTCTTTTGTCCAGTCTTCTTCTGGCTTTAATTCATCAGTGGGCTTTCCTTCTGTGTCCAGCATCTTGGGATGTTCCCAGCCTTTGATGACAGCTTTCCAGGTTCTGCTATCCAGTGATTTGAGGAAGGCCACCATCCTTTCTTTCCAGTATTCATAGTTGGTTCCATCCAGAATTGGTGGTCTGTTCACTGGTCCTCCTTCTTTCTCCATGTTCATCAGAATTTATCTCCCTAGATCTCACTCAGTGATTTCGAGTGCCTGCTCTGATACCAATTGAAATTCTGATACCACTACCAGATGTCGTACCAGATGTCACGACATCACGCTTCAGAACATGCAGATTATATTTGGGAGTATGAACAGATTAAACAAGTAAATAACACAAGAGAATTGTTAACCCAGTTCGGTGCAACCTCACCTACATCTGGGGGCTACCAAGCCAGGGAGGAAATCCACCAAAATAGTGTTAGTTCAAGGTCTAACAGCCATTGTTTACAACCTTCTCACCTAACCACTACCCGTGCAATCTCTACCTAAGAGCCACTCTTAGATATGAGAACCCCTCTCACTCCCTCTCAAACACTCTCCCGTGTTTACAATTAAATCAAATACACACCAGAGATTGCTCTCTGAACAAAAGGGATCAACCCTACACACTAGAGATCAACTCTACACACTAGAGATCAACTCTACACACTCAGGTCCAACTCTTGATGTTAGAGTAACATCAAGGTGGCTCACAAAACACTCAAGTCCCAAAACTCACAAAATAACCCTTCAATCCCGGACTTGGTACAGAACTCGTGCAGCCTCCATGTTTATATAGCAGTGAGCGTATCTGGGCTGCAACTTCTTGTGCTGGATGAGATCTATCATTCTTCTGAAAAAATCTGCACTTAAAGATCTAAAAGATACAGTTTGATCTTTTAGTTTTTATCTTTAATCTTTAATCTTTAATCCCTGAATGAACTCTTCTAGTTTGTAATTCGAACTTTAATTATCTTTTAATTCGTTCCTAAAGATAGATCATCTAATCTCTTGCTAACTGCACAATAATCTGTTAAAGATATAACAGATTTATATGTCCAGTATTTTCGGGCAAGATGTCCTGGACATCGTATCCGACATCGTGGATCCTGCAGCTTCAATGCTTTTAGCAACTTCAGTATTTTCGGGCAGGATGTCCTGGACATTGTATCCGACATCGTGGATCCTGCAGCTTCAATTCTTCATTTGACATTTTATCTTGCCTTGTGCATTGTGCAGCCCGATCTGATTCCTTGACATAACGTTGGACATCATGTGCAGCAACTCCAGCTTTCCTTCATTGTCTAAGTGCTTATGTTTTAACAAAATCTTAGCCAATCTTTTAAAGCTTAGTAAAGCTAAGCACTAACATTATTGATAAATTAAAACATGAAGTTCTTTTCCCCACGCACTGAGTTTCGCAAACCCTGTCTCTGCCATCACTGCCATCTCCCTCCTCTGTGACACTGCATCTTGCAACTCGTCACCGCCGTCTCGTCGTCACCCTAGTGAACCTGCAACTGGTCTGGTGAGCATCCTCATGCATGCTTCCCTTATTGTCGCTTCCCTTATTTTCGCTTAATCTTTTCTGATTCTGAGCATTCCCTCTACTTATTTCATGTCTTGTGAGCATTCATTGAGGTACATTTCATTGAGCATTCCTTCGTGGCTGGTTCTTTTCAGATTATGAGCATCTTAGACTTCTGAAAAGGCTTCTAAGCATCCTGTTCATCACTTAATCGAAGATACATTCCTTCTAGGTTTTTTGGGTGATTAACTATTTATTCATGACACTAGGCTATATTAGTTGTTCATTGTTGAGGGTATATGTAGCAACATACTCACGCTTTCATTTCATTTTTGCAAATCTGCTCTGTTTTTGTACATTAGCAGTTTCATTTGCAAGGTGATTTTCTGATTTCCTTATTTTCTAATTAAGTTCAAAATAATCTGATGTTATACATGTATGTTGATTTCAATTGTAGTTGAATAGAATTACATTGATTTTGTTTGAAGGTAATGGCATTGATCTTGTTACCTGTGTGTGTAGTTGCTCTATGCATTTCTCCTTGTGTATTACTATTTGTTGAAGTCAATTTTCTATTTTGAAATTTAATGGTGTCATATATTTTGATATAATATTTTGCAAGTTTCAGACATGTCTTATGCTATTCTGTCTTTTTAGTTGTAATATTTATTTTGATAAGAACTTGGAATTAGAATAGTAAATAGGGAGCCCTTGCTACTTACCAACTGATAGGGACCAGAAAACCATAGATGAGAAGTGAAATGAAAACACTCTACTATTTAGATGGAGGTCTGATCAAAGTGATCTAGGACGTGATAGTGACAACGCATACAATGATGAATGGTGAAATGGAGAAAAAAAGAGAAGTAGTTCTAGGCTTTTGAGAGGCCTAGTCTCTCCCACTAGTCCAAAATAATTCTCCACTCCCAACACATATTCCTTCTTATATGCTTATATTCTCTCTGAGCACATGCACCGCCTCTAACTTTCTGCCAGCTTGGCATTTAGTTTCACTTCCCCCCCCCCCCCCCCTTTAATTTCACTTAGGTTAGGTGCATCACACCTCATTTTGTTGCCTTACACCTGCACTCTATTTTCCTCTTTCATAATCTTTGGTGGTCTTCGGCCTTGGGTTTGTATCAAATTTTTAATCAATGGTTGTTGTGTGGACTTTTAGAGTCCATCAATTGTTTGCTCATGACTGACCTTATTCTGTTCTGCTTGCTGATTGCAACTTCCCCCCATGCAATGTTTGTTAACTTTATTACTCAAGTTGTAGTCTTCCTAGAATTCATCCCCTTTTCCTTGATAATGTTTCATCCCTCTTCCAAACTTCTTGACATAATGATTTTAAGATCATCTTCGGCAGCCCATCCAATTGCATTTGCTGGCATGTTTTCTGTTTTCAACATAGTAGTTTAGAGGATATCTCCCACCTTGGCCCTTGATATGTCCTTGATTGTTTGATCTGAACCAAATTTGTCTCTACCTCCACCTCGCTTTCATCTTCCTTTTGAATCTCTTCCTCCCTAGTGTTGTTACTGCCATTGCAGTTGTATCCCCTATCGTTCTCAATGTCCATTACTTATGTGTCCACTGCCTCAATTTTTTTGATTTCCAGTTTCCTCACTATTGGGTCAATGTTTGACTATGCTTAGAATCTTTTCCATCTCCATTGTTTCAGTTTTTGTACCTTTGTCTTGGCTTCTATTTTATAGCCACCTAGGTTTTAGTTCCTCATCCTGAACTAAAATTGGTTGATTCAGATCACTCTCTGGCTGGGATAATTTGATTACTTCCCTAAGAGTGTTCACAAAGTAGTATTTGGATTGTTGAGCCAATCACTATTGATATACTTGATCATTAGAGCTACTTTCCCCATACTAATTTCCTTAGCCAACAACTTCTGTTGAACGAAGTGGTAGTCAAATTCTATGTGTTTGGTTCTTTCATAGAATATTTGATTAAGAGCAATATGAAGTTCTTCCTGATTATCACAATGTAACTACATATGCTGAACTTCACAAAATTTAAGTTCTTTGAGGATTTTTTTAACCCACATCAGTTCACAAGTGGCTGAAGCCATGACCCTATATTAAGCTTTTGCACTACATTTTGTTTCTCTTCAAAGAGATCAGATTTCCTCCTATGAATATATAGTATCTAGTAGTAGAGCGCTAGCCTGTAGGATAGCTTGCCCATTCAGCATCACAATAAATATGTCTTTCATTTCTTGCTTCTATGATTTCAATTGAAACATTGTCCTCAAGTTGAATGGCAGAAAAAACTGTAGCACATAATGAACAAGATATATGTAGGGCAATTTGCACTGAGCTAAAATCTGTTGTACCCTCTTGAGGTGCCTCTTGACAGTAATGGGATAATAGGTCCCTCCCTTAACCTGTTTATATATAGAAGTGGCTCATAAGTTGATGATAGCAGGGGTCATTGACAACAACATAAGCCTTAGCAATTAGGAAAATTGTGCTGTCAGCATAAATTATACAGTCAAGGGCAGACTTAATTCAACGGCCAAGGGCAACATAAATTATACAGTCATGCCCTGCCCAAGTAGTCATCTCTACACATAGACCGTTGGTGCCTGAAAACATTGCAAAATCTGATGATAAAGGTATTCTTCATCGCATTTTTCCTGTGATGCATATGAAATACTCTTCCTTTGAGCCTCAGCTGCTGCTAGTTTTGCTCCAAAACACTCATTTTCTTTTGTTATTAATAACATCTTTTATAGATCAGATAAATGATTAAAGATGTAATTTTGATATCAGGCTGGTTAAAAAATAAACTTGTAACTTGAGTCGCATAGTGATGGAAGCTTGCTTCTAGAGCTTCTATGGAGGCTGGATCTTTGAGCTTCAATGAGGTCCTTTAATGGTGGTTTTCTACCATGGAGATGCAGCGGAAGACAAAGGAAAAGAGGTGAGAGGAGGCGCCATCCATTAAGGAATAAGCCATGAAAGAAAGAGCTTCACCACCAAGATTACCCGTGGATAAGAAGCTTGGAGAGGATGCTTCAATGGAGGAAAAGAAAGAGGGAGAGAAAGAGAGAGGGGGGAGCACGGAATTGAAGGAAGAAAAAGGGAGAGAAGTTGAACTTTGAGTTATGTCTCACAAGACTCTCACTAATCAAAGTTACAGCAAGTGTTACACATGCTTCTATTTATAGACTAGGTAGCTTCATTGAGAAGCTTTCTTAAGAAAACTTCCTTGAGAAGCTTCTTTGAGAAAACTTCCTTGAGAAGCTAGAGCTTAGCTACACACACCTATCTAAAAACTAAGCTCACCTCCTTGAGAAGCTTCCTTGAGAAGCTAGAGCTTAGCTACACACACCCATCTAAAAACTAAGCTCACCTCCTTGACAAAATACATGAAAATACAAAAAAAAAAAGTCCCTACTACAAAGACTACTCAAAATGCCCTGAAATACAAGGCTAAAACCCTATACTACTAGAATGGCCAAATATACAAGGCCCAAACGAAGGAAAAACCTATTCTAATATTTACAAAGATAAGCGGGCTCAAACTAAGCCCATGGACTCGAAATCTACCCTAAGGCTAATGAGAACCCTAGGGTCTTCCCTAGGATCTCTGACCCAATCTACTTGGAGTCTTCTATCCAATGCCCTTGCGGGGTAGGATTGCATCATTCCCTCCACCTTGGAAAGGATTTGACCTCAAATCTTGAGGTTCTTCATACTCAGGGCTGCTTCCCTCGACACCTGTGAAAAGAACAAAAACATATGTATTAGTGGTGTTTGGTATGTTGAAGTAAGGTAAGGTTTGAAAACCCATTTCCTGGGCATCTTTCCATGAAGGAACATGGTTCCTCACCAACTCAATGAGTGGTGCTAAAAGTATAGAAAAATATGAGATAAACCTTTTGTAAAAATTTGTTAAGTCATGGAAGCCCCAAATGTTTCTTATACTTGGTGGAGTGGGCCACTCTGGAATGACCTTTATTCTCTTAGGGTTCATGGGAACCCCTTGATCACTATATGAAAAATTAAGAAAAGTAATGCAACAAAACATACCTTTTTCTGTATTTTCATGTTGATTATTCCTACCAAAAAGTATGACAAACCTAAGGTTTCCCAGATGAGTACCTAAGTTTGTATTAAAACCAAAAATAAGAACAAACCTACCTAATGAGTCCCTATGTACACACACCATGAAGATGTTAGGTGTACGAGTGATTTTACAAAAGAGGGTTGCACCACTCAAAACATTCATCATACCACCTATTTTAGGGACTTGGTGCCTAATAATACCTATTTTGGGCACCAACAAAGCACAAGGATTTAAGCTCTTGCGAACCAAACCCCCATCCAACAACTTCTTTACTTGAGGAATAAACTCAAGCCCAAGAGGTGTGGCAATGCTAGCAAGTGTCTTTTTACAAAAGAGAAAATGTGGAGGTTCTCTAAGAGGGAAAGTTTCTTTAATATTTGTCTTTATTGTAAAATGAGTTTCCTTCTTAGCTAAACTCTTGGAGGAGACACTTACCTCCTTACACTTCTCTTTAACCACTAATGGTTGTCCTTCTTCTTGGGGGTTGATTTCTTCACTAGATTCTTCCCCTTTTGCTTCTTCACTTTCACTAGAGGAAGGTGAAGTAGTAGCCTCATGTTGGCTACTATAAATGTCTTGGCCACTCATAATCAAGGTTTTTGTGGTGGGGCATTGAGAAGTAATGTGTCCTCTTCCAAGACATTTAAAGCACTTTATAGAGCTAGTTTTCTCTTTCATACTAGCCTTAGGGGCTTGCTTTTCTTTGTCTTTCCCTTATCATCTTTGGGCTTAGAAGGTGTCACCCCTAAGATGCCTTGACCTTGGTCTTTCTTTGGATAAGAGTCAGAGCCATAAGATTTTGAAGTAGACTTCTTTTTAAGTTGTTGCTCTACCCTTATTTCCCAATCTAAGTTTGCCTCTACATTGTCCTTCCCATGGAAGTATGAGAGGTTAATGTTAGCCTCTTGAGGCTTTCTTTCCTTTTCTCTTCTAGTGAGGTTTAAGATGTGACCTATGCCTTCCTTCGTAATAGTCACGAAGTTCTTCACTTAGGCTCTTGCAAGAGTTATTACTACTATAGGAGGCATGCTTTTCTCTTTTCATTTCTTTCATTATTTTTCTTCTTTCTTCCTCTCTTATTTTCTTTTTTTCATCTTGACTTACTTCTTCCACTCTTTTTTTTTCCTTTTTCTTTTCTCTCTTTTTTTTCTTTCCATAACTTGAGGGAACTCAACTCATCTAAGATTCTAGATAAAGGATCTTTATGACTAGTACCCTCGCCATTAACACTAGATGGATGATGACTTATGTTGGTTCCTAAGTTGTGGTTCTTTCTTGTTGGAGGTTTGAAAAAAAAAGGTAAAAGAAACTATAGTTGAAACTAGCCAAAATAAACACTAAAAGAGGTGTGAAAGATAAGGTAAAAAAAACTAATTGGTAAAAGGAAAGCTATCTAGGCGGTTTGACAATGAAAGGTAAAGGAAATAAACTATGAAAGTAAGCAAGAAATGTAAACTAGGCGAATTCTAAGAGTGTTTGGATGACCACATTCAAGGTTCCCAACAAAACACTCACTATCCTAAGGAAAAATTGCCTAAAATTATTACATACAAATGGAAGTTTGGTAACCTATTGGAGGCTCCCAACACACTTCCAATGAAAGGCCTTTTTGTTACAAAACTTGAAAGCAATGAAGGTAAGTATATTGCAAATTACAAAATTACAAAACGGTCCTCAATTTTGGTGGTTGTTCTCTCTTTGGTGATTCACTCAATTTGGAGTGCTTCTTAGTCCAATAGCTCTTAAGGTGGTTGGCCACTTTCTTCTTGACTCAAATTCTTCAAGGGATGGCACCAATCCTCCTTCCAATTCCCTATATGGCAACCCACAAACAAGGAAACAAAGAGACAAGCAATAACCAAAGACCAAAAAAAATGAAATGAAAGCTAAACCAATGGAGTTTTAACAAGACAATTTTTCAAGGATTACTCAACAATTAAAGCAATGAAACGGACATAGAAGCAAGCTAGGACTCAAAGCGAAACTTAGAATGGCTCTAGAGTAGAGTAAAAAAACTATAAAAAAAAAGACTCAACAAATCTCTAGCTTTGGCACTTGTTTTCACAGTAATTTTCAATTGAAATTTCGGAACTAAGATTGGTATAACATAGGCACCAATTATAGAATAAATTTTGAGCCAAAACAACAAGCACATTCCCTTTCACTTTTTTTTTTGGATACTGATTTTCCTGCCAACTTATGTGATTTTTCCTATTTTTTACTTTTATCCAAATCACTTGTTTATTTTTTTCTAACTTTTTTCCAGATGTCTATAAAATTTAGTAAAAATTTCAGCTCAAAATTCGAAGTAACCAATTCTCAGTAATTTTTACAAGTTTGTGTGTCCAAGTTGCCAGCACCAGTGATTTTGTTTTTTAAGCATGGTATATTGATTGCCTTGGGCTTACTTTCAACCTTCCTATGTATGTTGAACTCACTAGGATTGTTTATCACAGTTTTAGGAGTTCAATATTCACTTAGGATCAACATTTCAGCCAGCAATTCAATCACCAAAACTCAAATTCACAATAGACACAATCATAAGGAAACCTAAAAGTTCAAGAAAAGGTTCACAATCAAAGACTGTCTAAGAATTTTGCATGAACATGTTAAGGACTAATTAACATGAAAGATTTGACTCAAATCAAATAATAGGCTAAAATAATTTCATACACTCATGAGCAAATGAGTTAGACAAAGAAACAAGAAAATAAAATTCAGCACAACATAAGAAATCTTATGTGACAAGTTTCATGACTAGACATGACTTCTATGACAAAACTACGATAGGTGAACAAGTCACTCTAGATTTTTGAGGTTTTCTTCTAATTTAATATTTTTGTAAGAATTTTATGGTTTAGGTTTCAGCCATAAAAAATAACATGAAAAAAACTCAAAGGAACCTAAAATCAACACAATTCATGGTTCAAGAACAAGAACAAGAAATTTGAACCATAGAAAATCAAATCTAGCTTTTATAGCAAGTTTAATCGGTGGAAACTCTAAAGAATCATGATAACAAAATTTAGCACAAGACATGTGAGGAGATACATGGAGAAAAATGAAGAAACAACAATGGAAGAGAAGGTAAAGCAAAAAAAAATGGAGGTTTAAGGAGCACCTACTTTAAGCTCTTGTGCTCTGATTACCACTTGATGAAAGCTTGCTTGTGGAGCTTCTATGTAGGCTGGATCTTTGAGCTTCAATGAGGTCCTTTAATGGTGGTTTTCTACCATGGAGATGCAGCGGAAGACAAAGGAAAAGAGGTGATAGGAGGTGCCATCCATTAAGTGTTTTAAAAGATTGGCTAAGATTTTGTTAAAACATAAGCACTTAGACAATGAAGGAAAGCTGGAGTTGCTGCACATGATGTCCAACGTTATGTCAAGGAATGAGATCGGGCTGCACAATGCACAAGGCAAGATAAAATGTCAAATGAAGAATTGAAGTTGCAGGATCCACGATGTCGGATACAATGTCCTGACATCCTGCCCGAGAATACTGGAGTTGCTGTACAATGCAAGATAAAAGTCAAGTGCAGAAGTGAAGTTGCAGGATCCACGATGTCGGATACAATGTCCTGACATCCTGCCCGTAAATACTGGAGTTGCTGCACAATGCATAAGTCAAGATAAATTGTCAAGTGAAGCATTAAAGCTGCAGGATCCACGATGTCGGATACGATGTCCTGACATCTTGCCCGAAAATACTGGACACATAAATCTGTTATATCTTTAACAGATTATTGTGCAGTTAGCAAGAGATAAGAAGATCTATCTTTAGGAACGAATTAAAAGATCATTATAGTTCGAATTTCAAAGTAGAAGAGTTCGTTCAGGGATTAAAGATTAAAGATTAAAGATTCAAACTAAAAGATCAAAAGTTATCTTTTAGTTCTTTAACTGCAGATTTTCAGGAAAGTGATAGATCTCATCCAGCATCAAGGAGTTGCAGCCCAGAATCGTACACGGCTATATAATCATGGAGGCTGCACGAGTTCTGTACCAAGTCCGGGATTGAAGAGTTATTGTGTGAGTTTAGGACTTGAGTGTTTTGTGAGCCACCTTGATGTTACACTAACATCAAGTGTTGGACCTATGTGTGTAGAGTTGATCTCTTGTGTCTAGAGTTGATCTCTAGTGTGTAGAGTTGATCTCTTTTGTTCAGAGTTGATCTCTGGTGTGTCTTTGACTTAATTGTAAACACGGGAGTGTGAGTGAGAGGGAGTGAGCAGAGGTTCTCATATCTAAGATTGGGTCTTAGGTAGAGATCGCACGGGTAGTGGTTAGGTGAGAAGGTTGTAAACAGGGGCTGTTAGACCTTGAACTAACACTATTGAGAGTGGATTTCCTCCCTGGCTTGGTAGCCCCCAGATGTAGGTGAGGTTGCACCGAACTGGGTTAACAATTCTCTTGTGTTATTTACTTGTTTAATCTGTTCATACAGACACACATAAACTGCATGTTCTGAAGCGTGATGTCATGACATCCTGTACGACATCTGTCCCCTGGTATCAGAATTTCAATTGGTATCAGAGCCAACACTCGAAATCACAGAGTGAGATCTAGGGAGATAAATTCTGATGAACATGGAGAAAGAAGGAGGACCAGTGAACAGACCACCAATCCTAGATGGAACCAACTATGAATACTGGAAAGCAAGGATGGTGGCCTTCCTCAAATCACTGGATAGCAGAACCTGGAAAGCTGTCATCAAAGGCTGGGAACATCCCAAGATGCTGGACACAGAAGGAAAGCCCACTGATGAATTGAAGCCAGAGGAAGACTGGACTAAAGAAGAAGACGAATTGGCACTTGGAAACTCCAAAGCTTTGAATGCTCTATTCAATGGAGTTGACAAGAATATCTTCAGACTAATCAACACTTGCACAGTGGCCAAAGATGCATGGGAGATCCTGAAAACCACTCATGAAGGAACCTCCAAAGTGAAGATGTCCAGATTGCAACTCTTGGCTACAAAATTCGAAAATCTGAAGATGAAGGAGGAAGAGTGTATTCATGACTTCCACATGAACATTCTTGAAATTGCCAATGCTTGCACTGCCTTGGGAGAGAGGATAACAGATGAAAAGCTGGTGAGAAAGATCCTCAGATCCTTGCCTAAGAGATTTGACATGAAAGTCACTGCAATAGAGGAGGCCCAAGACATTTGCAACATGAGAGTGGATGAACTCATTGGTTCCCTTCAAACCTTTGAGCTAGGACTCTCGGATAGGGCTGAAAAGAAGGGCAAGAACTTGGCTTTCGTGTCCAATGATGAAGGAGAAGAAGGTGAGTATGACCTGGATACTGATGAAGGTCTGACTAATGCAGTTGTGCTCCTTGGAAAACAATTCAACAAAGTGATGAACAGAATGGACAGGAGGCAGAAGCCACATGTCCAGAACATCCCTTTCGACATCAGGAAAGGCAGCAAATACCAGAAAAGGTCAGATGTAAAGCCCAGTCACAGCAAAGGAATTCAATGTCATGGGTGTGAAGGCTATGGACACATCATAGCTGAATGTCCCACTCATCTCAAGAAGCAGAGGAAAGGACTTTCTGTATGTCGTTCTGATACAGAGAGTGAACAAGAAAGTGACTCTGACAGAGATGTGAATGCACTCACTGGGAGATTTGAATCTGCTGAAGATTCAAGTGATACAGACAGTGAAATCACTTTTGATGAGCTTGCTACATCCTATAGAGAACTATGCATCAAAAGTGAGAAGATTCTTCAGCAAGAAGCACAACTGAAGAAGGTCATTGCAGATCTGGAGGCTGAGAAGGAGGCACATAAAGAGGAGATCTCTGAGCTTAAAGGAGAAGTCGGTTTTCTGAACTCTAAGCTGGAAAACATGACAAAATCAATAAAGATGCTGAATAAAGGCTCAGATACGCTTGATGAGGTGCTGCTGCTTGGAAAGAATGCTGGAAACCAGAGAGGACTTGGATTTAATCCTAAGTCTGCTGGCAGAACAACCATGACAGAATTTGTTCCTGCCAAAAACAGGACTGGAGCCACGATGTCACAACATCGGTCTCGACATCATGGAACGCAGCAGAAAAAGAGCAAAAGAAAGAAGTGGAGGTGTCACTACTGTGGCAAGTATGGTCACATAAAGCCCTTTTGCTATCATCTACATGGCCATCCACATCATGGAACTCAAAGTAGCAACAGCAGAAAGAAGATGATGTGGGTTCCAAAACACAAGGCTGTCAGTCTTGTTGTTCATACTTCACTTAGAGCATCAGCTAAGGAAGATTGGTACCTAGATAGCGGCTGTTCCCGACACATGACAGGAGTCAAAGAATTCCTGCTGAACATTGAGCCCTGCTCCACTAGTTATGTGACATTTGGAGATGGCTCTAAAGGAAAGATCATTGGAATGGGAAAGCTAGTTCATGATGGACTTCCTAGTCTGAACAAAGTACTGCTGGTGAAGGGACTGACTGCAAACTTGATCAGCATCAGTCAGCTGTGTGATGAAGGATTCAATGTAAACTTCACAAAGTCAGAATGCTTGGTGACAAATGAGAAGAGTGAAGTTCTAATGAAGGGCAGCAGATCAAAGGACAACTGCTACCTATGGACACCTCAAGAAACCAGCTACTCCTCCACATGTCTATCCTCCAAAGAAGATGAAGTCAGAATATGGCATCAAAGATTTGGACATCTGCACTTAAGAGGCATGAAGAAAATCATTGACAAAGGTGCTGTTAGAGGCATCCCCAATCTGAAAATAGAAGAAGGCAGAATCTGTGGTGAATGTCAGATTGGAAAGCAAGTCAAGATGTCCCACCAGAAGCTTCAACATCAGACCACTTCCAGGGTGCTGGAACTACTCCACATGGATTTGATGGGGCCTATGCAGGTTGAAAGCCTTGGAGGAAAGAGGTATGCCTATGTTGTTGTGGATGATTTCTCCAGATTTACCTGGGTCAACTTTATCAGAGAGAAATCAGAAACCTTTGAAGTATTCAAAGAGTTGAGTCTAAGACTTCAAAGAGAAAAAGACTGTGTCATCAAGAGAATCAGGAGTGACCATGGCAGAGAATTTGAAAACAGCAGGTTCACTGAATTCTGCACATCTGAAGGCATCACTCATGAGTTCTCTGCAGCCATTACACCACAACAGAATGGGATAGTTGAGAGGAAAAACAGGACTTTGCAAGAGGCTGCTAGGGTCATGCTTCATGCCAAAGAACTTCCCTATAATCTCTGGGCTGAAGCCATGAACACAGCATGCTACATCCACAACAGAGTCACACTTAGAAGAGGCACTCCAACCACACTGTATGAAATCTGGAAAGGGAGGAAGCCAACTGTCAAGCACTTCCACATCTTTGGAAGTCCATGTTACATTTTGGCAGATAGAGAGCAAAGGAGAAAGATGGATCCCAAGAGTGATGCAGGAATATTCCTGGGGTACTCTACAAACAGCAGAGCATATAGAGTATTCAACTCCAGAACCAGAACTGTGATGGAATCCATCAATGTGGTTGTTGATGATCTAACTCCAGCAAGAAAGAAGGATGTCGAAGAAGATGTCAGAACATCTGGAGACAATGTAGCAGATGCAGCTAAAAGTGGAGAAAATGCAGAAAACTCTGATTCTGCTACAGATGAATCAAACATCAACCAACCTGACAAGAGACCCTCCATTAGAATCCAGAAGATGCACCCCAAGGAGCTGATTATAGGAGATCCAAACAGAGGAGTCACTACAAGATCAAGGGAGATTGAGATCGTCTCCAATTCATGCTTTGTCTCCAAAATTGATCCCAAGAATGTGAAAGAGGCACTGACTGATGAGTTCTGGATCAATGCTATGCAAGAAGAATTGGAGCAATTCAAAAGGAATGAAGTTTGGGAGCTAGTTCCTAGGCCCGAGGGAACTAATGTGATTGGCACCAAGTGGATCTTCAAGAACAAAACCAATGAAGAAGGTGTCATAACCAGAAACAAGGCCAGACTGGTTGCTCAAGGCTACACTCAGATTGAAGGTGTAGACTTTGATGAGACTTTTGCCCCAGTTGCTAGACTTGAGTCCATCAGATTATTACTTGGTGTAGCTTGCATCCTCAAATTCAAGCTGTACCAGATGGATGTGAAGAGCGCATTTCTGAATGGATACCTGAATGAAGAAGTCTATGTGGAGCAGCCAAAGGGATTTGTAGACCCGACTCATCCAGATCATGTATACAGGCTCAAGAAGGCTCTCTATGGATTGAAGCAAGCTCCAAGAGCTTGGTATGAAAGGCTAACAGAGTTCCTTACTCAGCAAGGGTATAGGAAGGGAGGAATTGACAAGACTCTCTTTGTCAAGCAAGATGCTGAAAACTTGATGATTGCACAGATATATGTTGATGACATTGTGTTTGGAGGGATGTCGAATGAGATGCTTCGACATTTTGTCCAACAGATGCAATCTGAATTTGAGATGAGTCTTGTTGGAGAGCTGACTTATTTTCTGGGACTCCAAGTGAAGCAGATGGAAGACTCCATGTTCCTCTCACAAAGCAAGTATGCAAAGAACATTGTCAAGAAGTTTGGGATGGAGAATGCCAGCCATAAAAGAACACCTGCACCTACTCACTTGAAGCTGACAAAAGATGAAGCTGGTACCAGTGTTGATCAAAGTCTGTACAGAAGCATGATAGGGAGCTTACTATATTTAACAGCTAGCAGACCCGACATCACCTATGCAGTAGGTGTTTGTGCAAGATATCAAGCCAATCCCAAGATAAGTCACTTGACTCAAGTAAAGAGAATTCTGAAATATGTAAATGGCACCAGTGACTATGGGATTATGTACTGTCATTGTTCAGATTCAATGCTGGTTGGGTATTGTGATGCTGATTGGGCTGGAAGTGCAGATGACAGAAAAAGCACTTCTGGTGGATGCTTCTATTTGGGAAACAACCTTATTTCATGGTTCAGCAAGAAGCAGAACTGTGTGTCCCTATCTACAGCAGAAGCCGAGTATATTGCAGCAGGAAGCAGCTGTTCACAACTAGTTTGGATGAAGCAGATGCTGAAGGAGTACAATGTCGAACAAGATGTCATGACATTGTACTGTGACAACATGAGTGCTATCAATATTTCTAAAAATCCTGTTCAACACAGCAGAACCAAGCACATTGACATTAGACATCACTATATCAGAGATCTTGTTGATGATAAAGTGATCACACTGAAGCATGTTGACACTGAGGAACAAATAGCAGATACTTTCACAAAGGCTTTGGATGCAAATCAGTTTGAAAAACTGAGGGGCAAGCTGGGCATTTGTCTGCTAGAGGAATTATAGCAGCTACTGCAATCTGAACGTGCCCAAACGAATCACTTAACATTAATAGCACGTTCACCACAAAGCAAATTCGACCGTTGCCTCGCACGCCCCTCTACATTCTTCATTCAAATTTATATCTGCTTGGCATTCGTGTTTTCTCCAGCATTTCCCAATAGTTTTCTGAGATTTACGAAATCATTCCAAACGCTCTGTTTTTCCATGGCTTCCTCACCAAAAGAAACTTCCGCTTCTGGTTCACCCGCTGTACCATCATCTCCGCACCAGGAACAACCAGAATTCAACATCCAACCCATACAAATAATTCCTGGTCAAGCTTCTGTCCCTGAGAAACTGGTTCCCAGAAGACCACAGGGAGTGAAGATTGCTGAAAACCCTAGCCCTGCAACGAGTCCTAGGGAAGTAGACACGGAGATGGACAAGAAAATCCGCAGTATTGTGAGTAGCATTCTGAAAGATGCTTCTGTGCCTGATGCTGAGAAAGATGTTCCAACATCTTCCACCCCAAGTGTTTCCGTGCCTGATGTTGAGAAAGATGTTCCAACATCTTCCGGTCCAAATGATGAAGTACTCTCTTCCCCCAGCAAAGAGAGATCAACAGAGGAAGATGATCGAGCCGCAGAGGAGACCCCTGCACCAAGGGCACCAGAACCTGCTCCAGGTGACCTCATTGACTTAGAAGAAGTCGAATCTGATGAAGAACCCATTGCCAACAGGTTGGCACCTGGCATTGCGGAAAGACTTCAAAACAGAAAGGGAAAAACCCCCCTTAAGAGGTCTGGAAGAATCAAGACTATGGCCCAGAAGAAAAGTACTCCAATCACTCCTGCCACATCCAGAAGAAGCAAGGTTGCTATCCCCTCCAAGAAGAGGAAAGAAATTTCCTCATCCGACTCTGATGATGATGTCGAACTAGATGTCTCGACATCTAAGAGGGCTAAGAAATCTGGAAGAAAGGTGCCTGGAAATGTTCCTGATGCACCATTGGACAACATCTCTTTCCACTCCATTGGCAATGTTGAAAAGTGGAAATATGTGTATCAACGCAGACTTGCGGTTGAAAGAGAACTGGGAAGAGATGCCTTGGATTGCAAGGAGATCATGGACCTCATCAAGGCTGCTGGACTGCTGAAGACTGTCAGCAAGTTGGGAGATTGCTATGAAGGCTTAGTCAGGGAATTCATTGTCAACATTCCTTCTGACATAACTAACAGAAAGAGTGATGAGTATCAAAAGGTGTTTGTCAGAGGAAAGTGTGTTAAATTCTCCCCTGCTGTGATTAACAAGTACCTGGGCAGACCTACTGAAGGAGTGGTGGATATTGATGTTTCTGAACATCAGATTGCCAAGGAGATCACTGCCAAACGAGTCCAGCATTGGCCAAAGAAAGGGAAGCTTTCAGCAGGGAAGCTAAGTGTGAAGTATGCAATTCTGCACAGGATTGGAGCTGCAAACTGGGTTCCCACCAATCATACTTCCATTGTTGCCACAGGTTTGGGTAAATTTCTGTATGCTGTTGGAACCAAGTCCAAATTTAATTTTGGAAACTATATTTTTGATCAAACTGTTAAGCATTCAGAATCCTTTGCTGTCAAATTACCCATTGCCTTCCCTACTGTATTGTGTGGCATTATGTTGAGTCAGCATCCCAATATGTTAAACTACACTGACTCTGTGATGAAAAGAGAATCGCCTCTATCCCTGCATTACAAATTGTTTGAGGGGACACATGTCCCAGACATTGTCTCGACATCAGGGAAAGCTGCTGCTTCAGGTGCTGTGTCCAAGGATGCCTTGATTGCTGAACTCAAGGACACATGCAAGGTGCTGGAAGCAACCATCAAAGCCACCACAGAGAAGAAAATGGAGCTGGAACGGCTGATCGAAAGGCTCTCAGAGAGTGGCATTGATGATGAAGAAGCAGCTGAGGAAGAAGGAGAAGCAGCTGAAGAAGAAGAAGAAGCTGCTGAAGAAGAGGAAGAGGCAGCTGAGGAAGACGAAGAAGCAGCTGAGGAAGAAGGAGAAGCAGCTGAAGAAGAAGAAGAAGTTGCTGAGGAAGAGGAAGATGCAGCAGAAGAGACAGAATCAGATGATGATTCTGAAGCCACCCCATGATCATCAGACCCTTATGCTTGCTTTTCACTTTTATTAGCTAAAGGGGCATGTCCCTTGAACAATTACTAGTTATTGGTCTGTAATATTTGCACATTAATTTCATGCATCCTACTTTTGCCAAATTTATGTCTAAAAAGGGGGAGTAATAGTATTATGCTTGCTATTATGCATGATTATGTTGAATGTATGATGTATGGCAGTAGGATAGTAGGATACGATGTATGCATGATTCATGATCTTGAGGGGGAGTTGTATGAATATGAGTTTGAGGGGGAGACTGCTGCTGATGATGACTGTTGTAAGCTACTAGAAGATGCTGCAGTAAGAGCATGAAGACAGGGGGAGCAGATAGCGGATGTCACATGAGATGTCTTGACATCCTGGAAAAGACTAGTAGCTGATAGAAGATGCTGCAGTAAGCATGAAGACAGGGGGAGCAGAAGCAGAAAGCTGATGTCACGCGAGATGTCCTGACATCCTGGAGAAGACTTGTAGATTTGCAACTTGAAGAATTTCCGTTGTGCTTGATTACTCTGATAATGGAAGTTGCTAATCCCACTTGCATAACTGCTCGTACCTGCTCAGGAAGTGTCTAAGTATGTTTTAGACAAAATTTGCCAAAGGGGGAGATTGTTAGTGTTTAGCTCTACTGAGCTTTAAAAGATTGGCTAAGATTTTGTTAAAACATAAGCACTTAGACAATGAAGGAAAGCTGGAGTTGCTGCACATGATGTCCAACGTTATGTCAAGGAATGAGATCGGGCTGCACAATGCACAAGGCAAGATAAAATGTCAAATGAAGAATTGAAGTTGCAGGATCCACGATGTCGGATACAATGTCCTGACATCCTGCCCGAGAATACTGGAGTTGCTGTACAATGCAAGATAAAAGTCAAGTGCAAAAGTGAAGTTGCAGGATCCACGATGTCGGATACAATGTCCTGACATCCTGCCCGTAAATACTGGAGTTGCTGCACAATGCATAAGTCAAGATAAATTGTCAAGTGAAGCATTAAAGCTGCAGGATCCACGATGTCGGATACGATGTCCTGACATCTTGCCCGAAAATACTGGACACATAAATCTGTTATATCTTTAACAGATTATTGTGCAGTTAGCAAGAGATAAGAAGATCTATCTTTAGGAACGAATTAAAAGATCATTATAGTTCGAATTTCAAAGTAGAAGAGTTCGTTCAGGGATTAAAGATTAAAGATTAAAGATTCAAACTAAAAGATCAAAAGTTATCTTTTAGTTCTTTAACTGCAGATTTTCAGGAAAGTGATAGATCTCATCCAGCATCAAGAAGTTGCAGCCCAGAATCGTACACGGCTATAAAGACATGGAGGCTGCACGAGTTCTGTACCAAGTCCGGGATTGAAAAGTTAGTTTGTGAGTTTTTGGGACTTGAGTCTTTTGTGAGCCACCTTGATGGTACCCTAACATCAAGTGTTGGACCTATGTGTGTAGAGTTGATCTCTTGTGTCTAGAGTTGATCTCTAGTGTGTAGAGTTGATCTCTTTTGTTCAGAGTTGATCTCTGGTGTGTCTTTGACTTAATTGTAAACACGGGAGTGTGAGTGAGAGGGAGTGAGCAGAGGTTCTCATATCTAAGATTGGGTCTTAGGTAGAGATCGCACGGGTAGTGGTTAGGTGAGAAGGTTGTAAACAGGGGCTGTTAGACCTTGAACTAACACTATTGAGAGTGGATTTCCTCCCTGGCTTGGTAGCCCCCAGATGTAGGTGAGGTTGCACCGAACTGGGTTAACAATTCTCTTGTGTTATTTACTTGTTTAATCTGTTCATACAGACACACATAAACTGCATGTTCTGAAGCGTGATGTCATGACATCCTGTACGACATCTGTCCCCTGGTATCAGAATTTCATTAAGGAATAAGCCATGGAAGAAAGAGCTTCACCACCAAGATTAGCCTTGGATAAGAAGCTTGGAGAGGATGCTTCAATGGAGGAAAAGAAAGAGGGAGAGAAAGAGAGAGGGGGGAGCACGAAATTGAAGGAAGAAAAAGGGAGAGAAGTTGAATTTTGAGTTATGTCTCACAAGACTCTCATTCATCAAAGTTACAACAAGTGTTACACATGCTTCTATTTATAGACTAGGTAGCTTCCTTGAGAAGCTTTCTTAAGAAAACTTCCTTGAGAAGCTTCTTTGAGAAAACTTCCTTGAGAAGCTAGAGCTTAGCTACACACACCCATCTAAAAACTAAGCTCACCTCCTTGAAAAGCTTCCTTGAGAAGCTAGAGCTTAGCTACACACACCCATCTAAAAACTAAGCTCACCTCCTTGACAAAATACATGAAAATACAAAAAAAAAGTCCCTACTACAAAGACTACTCAAAATGCCCTGAAATACAAGGCTAAAACCCTATACTACTAGAATGGCAAAAAATACAAGGCCCAAACGAAGGAAAAACCTATTCTAATATTTACAAAGATAAGTGGGCTCATACTTAGCCCATGGGCTCGAAATCTATCCTAAGGCTCATGAGAACCCTAGGGTCTTCCCTTGGATCTCTAACCCAATCTACTTGGAGTCTTCTATCCAATGCCCTTGCGGGGTAGGATTGCATCACATAGCATCTCAAATTAAAGAAAAAAAATAATGAAAGTGGAAAACATACACACACACTGTTCTTCAACAAGCCTCAGTTCACCCTCAACTGCAATTTGTAGAATCTGCCATCTCTGCATCCCTCAGAGCCATATCAATTGCAGCTTTTATTTCCTCTATTGCTTTAAGGTTTGCCTCGACCTTTCTGTCCACTTCATTCCTTCTTTTGTTGATTGGTTGAACCTGAGCCATTGTCGTTGTTTCTGTTTTGTCAATCATGTCTTCATCTTCATCTCCTCAATGGCTCTTTGTTTTGATGCTTTTGCACCCTCAGCTTGCTTTAGATAAAACTCTAGTTTCTTCTCTTGTTCTTCTACCACTGCTTTGGATTTTTCAGCGTCTTTCTTCAGCTCTTGTGTTTTGGATCTCATTTCTTCCTCTTCCCTTCTTGCGGTTTCTGTCTCAAATGAAAGCTGCTTGATCTTCAATTCTATCTCAATAATTTTATCAAATTATTTTCCTAAAGTGTTTTTATGGCTTCTTTGATCTCCAAAGTTATTCGTCTCACTGAATCCATCTCAGAAGCATGTGCTTCTTTCATTTGCTCTTGGAGAACCTGAATCTCTTCACTTGCTGTTTTCCCAAAGTCAAGAGCTCTTTGGCCAGATATCAGTTCAAGAAGCAGAATTCCAAACCCAAATACATCTATTTTCTCAGAAGATTGGCCTGTAGAGAGATACTCAGGGGCTATGTGCCCCACAGTGCCTCTCACTGCTGTTGTCACATGTGAATCCCTATGGTCTAATAGCTTTGCCAACCCAAAATCTCCCACCACAACCTCACAATAATCGTCAAGCAAGATATTTCTTGCCTTCACATCCCTATGAATAATCTTTGGATCGCACTGTTCGTGTAAATATAGCAAGCCTCTTCCAACTCCTAAAGCTATTATTTTCCTTGTTGGCCAGTCCAAAGTTGGCTAGGCTATATCATCAAAAGATAAATGAATACCCCTTTTTCATAAACTAAAGGCTTTATTGGGAAACTCAAAACATTTCTTTTACTTAGGTTTTATGGAAATTGGAAGTGCATCCAAGTTTGGGATGTGTATTAAAAAGTTTCATGTGTATGACAGCAAACCCAAGATGGATACATATACAAGCTAACATGCAATTTGGTCCTAGAAAGTGACTGTTTTTGGTCCCTGAAAGATTTTGTTTAGTAAATTAGCCCTCTGAGAGATAAAATTGTTTAGTTCATAACTAACTTCATAACAAGTAAACTTTTTGGATCAATTTGTACAAAACATAAACTTTAAAATATTAAAGTAACACAAGTTACCATTTTAAATAACCAAATTGTGTGTTAAACTCTATATATATAGTAACTGGTATCTAGCTGTACAGAATAGACATTACCTTTTAGACGGGAAGCAACATTGCCATTTGACATGTAGGGATAAACCAAGAGCCTCTTTGTAGCTGTCATGTAGAATCCATATAGGCGAAGAAGATTTTGATGGATGGCTAAGTTGATCATCTCAACTTCAGTCTGGAATTAGATCTCACCTCCAATGGCATTACCATCTTTAAGCCTTTTTACTGCTATAACCGTACCATCTTGGAGATACCCTTTGTAGACATTTCCAAATCCACCTTTTCCAATCAAGTTCTTGCTGCTGAAGTTATTTGTAGCAAGCTGAAGTTCTCTAAAGTGGAACTTCTTGAGGTTTCCAAGGCAAACCTCTTGACGGTGTTGTTCTGAAAGAAGAAAAGTTGAGTTAAAAATAGAAGAATAAATCATGATATGCCTACTAAGTTGGTCTATGTTTATGATCCACTAACCATTAACAACAAAGAATATTTGCTTGTTATATCATTGTCTCCACCGGATGGTGGAGACAAAGTCCATCAAAAATTATACAAAATCCATGGATTGTTTGCTCCATCTTCTTGATTTGCAAATCGTTCAACCTTACCTATTGTTTGCAAATCCTCCATCTTGGACTTCCAGGTGCTGCTCATTCTGTTGTTTTCCCTTTGTTTTTGTCAAAGAAGCTCCCAACGGTCCAATTTCACATGCGAAGATTGATGGTTTGTATTCGGAGTTTAGGAAACACGCACAAAATCTTAGGCTTGGACAAGCCAGTGATGGAATGAATCCATATGGCAATTTAAGCACTCAACACAGTTCATGGCCAGTTCTACTAGTAATTTACAATTTGCCTCCTTGGTTGTGCATGAAGTGAAAATACATGATGTTGTCTATGATGATATCGAGCCCAAGACAGCCAGGAAATGACATTGATGTTTATCTAAGTCCGTTGATTGAAGACCTGAGAAAGTTGTGGGACAAGGGGGTTTTAGTGTTTGATGGGTTTCGCAAGGAGACTTTTGAAATGCGTGCAATGATTTTTTGTACCATTAATGACTTTCCAGCATATGGGAATCTCAGCGGTTACAGTGTTAAGGGTCATCATGCATGCCCCATCTGTGAAGAAGACACAAGCTACATACAACTGAAACATGTTAGAAAAATAGTGTACACTAGGCATCACCGTTTTCTAAAACCTCATCACCCTTACAGATGATTGAAAAAAGCTTTTAATGGAAGTCAAGAGCACGAAACTGCCCCGATACGTTGACTGGTGAGTAGGTCTTCCAGTGGGTTGAACACCTGAACACTATATTTGGAAATACCCAAAAGAAGGATAAAAGTAAGACTTGCATATGGAAGAAGAGGTCCATTTTCATTGATCTTCCTTACTGGTCTGATCTAGATGTTAGACATTGTATTGATGTTATGCATGTGGAGAAAAATGTATGTGACAGTGTCATTGGGACGCTCCTTAACATTCAAGGCAAGACGAAAGATGGTCTAAATACCCGTCGAGATCTAGCTGAGATGGGCATATGATTGCAGTTGCATCCAATGTCTAATGGTAAAAAAATTTACTTGCCTCCAGCTTGTCATACTTTGTCCAGAAAGGAGAAGATAAGTTTTTGTCAGTGTCTGCCCCAAGTCAAAGTCCCACAAGGATACTCTTCAAACATTAAGAGCCTTGTGCAGTTGAAGGAACTTAAGCTTATGGGGTTAAATGTTTGAGCTTCCAGCAAGTGCACCGGATCGCACAAGTAGTATAAAACGGTAAGAACCGAGTATCGAACACTCGGGGAACTTGTGTTATTTGGTAAGCTATTTCAGCAAATAAGCGTCTATTGTGTAAAAGTAAGTGTGAATATGAACAAGTGTATAAACTATCTGTGCAAAAAGAAATAAAATCACGCAAGATAAATGATGTGTAAAAACAAGTAGAGAACACGTTGGTCTTCCTAATAGGTGCCTGATGCTAACAAGATTTTCTCTATCTAACAATGCTTATGTGTTCTTATGGTGTCTCCTAAAATACTAAACCCCGATTCCTCATGATAGCTTAGCCTAATCCTGATCAAGCATCGTTCGCAGATTCCTCTTGTAAGACTCAACTCAACCAGGATCGCATTAAGACACACATACTCAACTAACTTATCGCACTCCGATTCCTCGTGAAAGCATGACAACTCAGCCTTGCACTATCAAGGACTTTAGAGTCAGACCAGTTTCCATTGTTGAATGACCATAACAAACCATGCATCTACGTGATCTGCGGAAGCAATGTCTTCCAAGGTTACTTTGATGATGCCAAAGAATCAAGAGTTAAGAAAAGATTCAAGAATCAAGTTTCAAGAATCAAGATTCAAGTTTCAAGAATCAAGATTCAAGAATAATCAAGATCAAGATTCAAGAATCAAGAGAAGACTCAATCAAGATAAGTACTAAAAAAGTTTTTCAAAACATTGAGTAGCACAAAAAGTTTTCACAAAATCATTACCAAAGAGTTTTACTATCTGGTAATCAATTACCAGAAGGTAGTAATCGATTACCAGTGTTTTAAAACGTTAAGATTTCAAATTTCAAGAGTTACAACTTATGTTTAAACAGTTTTAAATAATTTTAAACTTGTATAATCGATTACACAATACTTGTAATTGATTACCAGAGCTTCTAAACGTTTTAATTTTCAAAATTCAAAATGAAGAGTCACATCTGTTGATGTGTAATCGATTACACCTTAATGGTAATCGATTACTAGTGATTGATTTCGAAAAATACATTTCCAAAAGTCACAATTCTTCAAGTGACTTGTTTCTGAAGATTTTTTGAAAAGTCACAACTTTTTTAAGTGACTAGTTTTAAAGAAATTGCCAAGAGTCATAAGCTTTGAATTGAGTCATCAAGAGATTATAAATATGTGACCATGGCATGAGTTTAAATAATCAATCATCTTTGAATCATCTATCTTTCAATCTTTTTTCAACATCATCTCTCAAACATCTTTCAATATCTTTCTACAGAATTTTATGATTCATTTTTCTTCATCTTTCTAAAAGTTTTTTGATCAACACTTTCTCTTCCAAGAAAAGTTCTTTGTTCAAAAACTTGTGCTATTCATCTTTTCCATTCTCTTCTCCCTTTGCCAAAAGAACAAAGGACTAACCGCCTGAGAATTCTTTTGATTCTTCCCTTCCCCTTAAGCTAAAGATTTCAAAGGGCTAACCGCTTGAGATATCTTTTGTTTCCCCTTACAAAGATTCAAAGGACTAACTGCCTGTGAATTCTTTGTCCCAACACATTGGAGGGTACATCCTTTGTGGTACAAGTAGAGGGTACATCTACTTGGGGATTGTTATACTAAGAACAAGAGAGGATACATCTCTTGTGGATCAGCTCAAGTGGAGGGTACATCCCTTGTGGATCTTTGGCTTGTAAAGGATTTTACAAGGTTGAAAGAAATCTCAAGAACCGCAGGTTGCTTGGGGACTGGATGTAGGCACGGTTTGTGGCCGAACCTGTATAAATCTTGTGTTTGTCTTCTTCTTCCCTACACTTTTTAATTTCCGCTGTGTTCTTTTAATTAACACATTCATAATTAATTCAACCCCCCCCCCCTCTTAATCATTCTGAGGCCACTTGATCCAACATGATCAAGGTAAAGGCATACTGGAATGAAAAGTAGATAGCACAAAGAACACACAAAACATTATTAAATAGATAAACATATATTTACATCAGGTACCTACAGGGAAGATCCAACAGAGGATTTAGCTTTCCATACTAGGAAGCCTTCTTAAAAACAAAGAGAAGAACAAGATGAAAGATTACAAAACTACAAGTGGTGAGGATGTCTCCTTCACCTCTAGGATCTCACAATCACTCACAAACTCATCTCAAGCTCTCAAACCGGCTCCTGCTTCGACCTCTGGTCTCTGCAGATCTTTACACAGCAAAATCTCTCAAAACTCTTTGGAACGTGGACCTTTCTCTCTCTAGAAACCCTAGACATGCAAAGCTCTGAATCCCAGTCCAAACTCCCTTCACAAAATTTGATTTCAGGCTTAAATAGGTGGCCTTGTTCGTGCTCGTGCGCTTAGCGCACGTATGGACCGCTTAGCGCATGTTAGTGATTTTTGGCTTAGCACGCCTTTCTCGCTTAGTGGATGAATTGAAGCGGTGTGCTTACAGAGATGAAGCGGTGCGCTTAGCGAACCTATACAGCTCATCTTCTTCTGGATTCTTCCTCGCGCTTAGCCCAGGAATGTTGTGCTTAGCGGATGCTCGCTAAGCCAACAGATTGGCTTAGCAAGAAGGTGAAAACTGTTGGACCTTGTGGCCTCAGATATCTTAAGAAGGGGGGGTTGAATTAAGATAACAAGAACTATTCCCCAATTTAAATCTTGCTCTCTCTCTTTAGATTAACAATGCATCTTTAACATGAATTACTCAAAAGATAATTCAGAATAAACTTCTTTAAAGGCAAAAGATAAATAGCAATAAATAAAAGAAGTTTAAGGGAAGAGAGAAATGCAAACTTGATTTATACTGGTTCGGTCACTTCCTGTGCCTACATCCAGTACTCAAGCAACCCACTTGAGATTTTCCACTCTCTTTGTAAAATCCTTTTACAAAGTCTGAATCACACAGGGACAACCCTTCCCTTGTGTTCAGGAATCCTTTACAACAAGAGACCCTCGGTCTCTTAACCCCTTTTCAGAAGTAAAAGAAAAGAAGAAGAAATCTCTCTTGAAAGAGACAGATTGTACAATGAAGATCAATCACAATTCCTTATTTGAATATGCAAGTGTTTGACCAAGGAATCTTTGAGAGGATAAGACATTTTGGGCAATCAAAAACTCTCTCTTCTTATTCGTGTTTCCAAGTCACATATAAATAGACCTTTGATGGCCATTCATAAACCATTTGAATAGATGTGACTCTTGAAAGTTATTTTCTGAAAATCTCCTCTGGTAATCGATTACAATAGTTGTGTAATCGATTACAGGCTTTAATATTTGAATTAAAACGTTTATTAACTGCTGGTAATCGATTACCAATATGGTGTAATCGATTACACAGTCTAAAATTTGAATTCAAATATTTAGTAGCTATTGTAAAGCATTTTTGGCCACTGGTAATCGATTACATCCTCTGGTAATCGATTACCAGAGAGTAAATCTCTTGAAAAACACTTTTTAACATGCATTACTTGGCCAAACCTTTTGCTATATCAATTAGGAATTTCCTTCCTAATGTACTAGTGATCATCTTGATGTTGTGGCTTGTATTCTTGAATCATTTGCATCATTTGCTTTTCTTCATCATGATCATCATCAAAACACCAAAGGCATTTGCATCTACAAAAACAGCCTTTTCCAAAGCTTACCTAATTAACCTGAAATTGAGAGAAAATGATTATTAAACACACAAAATGGAAATACTAAGTATTTATTACCTATACTTAATAGAAAATACTTATAACATTACAAAATAACCATAAATTGGGAGAGTTTGATACAATTTATACAAGTTTTATACACAAAAGTTAGTCATTTTCACCGACTAACAACTCCCCCAAATTTACAATTTTGCTTGTCCTCAAGCAAAAAGAGAACAACTCATTTGTCTTCAAGTGACAATGACATGCAGTGACTATGTACAAAGGTGTATGCTACAAAGTGACTGATTGCATGATAAGAGAATGTAGTAAAATGCCCTCATCACTTGTCTTTCACAAGATATGCAGTTATCCAAAGAGAAGAATAAAATGTAACCTGAACAAATAGATGAAGTTAGGCATAAGACAGATATCAAGGAAAGTAGCTTAAACCACAGTCTCACGGCTACTGTTTCACTCAAGCACAAGTGTTTAAGCTATTCATTAATAACAACTAGCAAGAGGTCCAATCTTTGAATTTCATCTCATGCCATAAAGTCATAAATGTATAAACAGAATCAGAAGGACTTTCTCAGGTTTGTAGTGAGACTTGGCTACAAAAATTCATTGGTTTTTCTAGGATTCAAAGGCTTAGATTCTAAGAGAGCACAAATCCTTGACTTATCCCAATGGTTTTGTATTATACCAGTAGCTTTCTCACTATCTTTTCCTCTCAAGTTGCTTTTGACCTTATTGTAATAGCACACTTTTATTCTTTTCTTTCTCTTTTTTTTAACATACAACTTAATTGTTGTGTGTGCTGATGCTTAACCTTTTTCTTTTCATTCGAATTGACTTCCCTCCCCCAAATTTAGGGTAAATTTGCCTTGAACCATATGCTCTCCTAAAATCTAAACAAGGTATCAGGAGGTAATTATTTAAGTTCAGGGTTCAAATTTTTTTTGACAATATCATTCAGCTCAAAAAGGGAGCAAAGGATGCAATCATCATTCAAGGTAAGTTGTTTGGTCAAAAGAGCTTGTGTATGTACAATCATGGCCTTCATCATGTCCTCATTTAAACATTTCATTCTAAAATTTAGAGATTCATGCAAAGATTATCACTCACAACTAGTCATTCACTCATACTTTAAGTTCACACTCTCACCGATTTTGGTTCAAGCTTTTCTTTCACAATCAATCTGTCTACTAACTAACAATTCTAATTGCATGTTCACATTCTTGTTCTTTCTTTGTCTAACATACATACTTGCTCAAACTGATGAAAGGAAACACAAACTTCATCACAATCATGCATTCAATTCAAAATAAAGTCATACAACCATTTTCAAAAAATAAGTAACTAATTCACTGCCAAACCATTAAAAATTAAGATAAACTGTTCAGGATGCTTCAGGCTAAGCAACAAATTATCCATAAATTAAACTAGCAGTATATGTAGACATAAAGGAAATACTGTACGAAAACCAAGATAATAATAATAATAATAATAAATCAAAAAGTAAAAAGTCTCATCAGGAATTAAAATTCCTGTGACTGGTCCTGTGTGTCCTGTGTCTGACCATCCTCCTCATCTGTTAGCTGAAGAACTGGAGTAGTGGGAGGAGAAGTGTCTATAGCTAGGACTGGTATAGTTGGATCCTCAGGCATCTGTAGAAGAGGAGTGGAGGGGTGTGCTACAGGCTGAGGTAAGGGTAGGTTTACCACTGGTGCAGAAGGCTCTGAAGTAGCCTCAAGGGATCGCTCAAGAGTGGTAGGAGCTACCTGTCTCACCTGTGTCTCCTCTGCCTCTTCTCCTATATCAAATGGCTCTGGGATGGTGGCCTCAGATGACTCATCCTCCATATGCTGAGGTACCTGAGCTGTGGGACCTTTATCTTCCTTATGAAGAGAAGGTTGGGTCCCAGGCCAGGCTACCATCTCATTAAACTGTTCAACGGAAGGAATAGAATCTGGAGGTGCTATCATCTGTAAACTCTATAGTAAAATGATCTGTCCCTGATGAATTCTTTGGAGCATGGCTTCAAAGCACTAAAAATTTGTCTGAGCTGGGACAGAGGGAGCTGCTGGAGTAGGAGCTGCAGAAGTAGAAGGAAGCTCGGCTGGCCTTGCCCTCGCCCTCCTGGCCCCTCGGATAGAGACTGTTAGATCCTCGAGGTTCCAACAGTTCTTCCTGATGTAGGCCAAGTTAATGATCGGGCTCAGGCGCTCGAAGGTAAGGCTGTCAGATACAACCCCTCTGGCTCTGCATAATGCGGTGATTAAAGCAGGGAACCCAAGTTTAGAGGTGTTAGACTGGGCTATAGAAGTCATCTGGCCAGAAATCAGCGCTCCTATGTTCATATCCAAGTGAGAGACTAGACCTAAGATCAGCCTAGCTCTGTCCGCTGTTAGATCATATGTATGTGATGTGGGAGCCAAGTTGGAGTATGAGAGGACACTCCACACTTGAGCTAGTGCAGTCAAATCCTTCCTGAGAATCCTCCTAGGATGGCCCTCAAAGTTCAGGATGAACCCTCGGCCAGGTATGCATAAAGCAGCCTCTATCTCTCTGAAGTCTGTAGGCAACCTGCAGTATCTGGAGTATGTGGGTAGAGTCTCCCCCTCAGCTAATACCATAGGTGTCTCCAGGAATGCGTTGAGACTGTCAGCATCAATCTTCACCAAATGACCTCTGACTCTGGATTGCTTTGGTGGACGGTCCTCAGAAGTATATAAATGTGCATAGAACTCTTTCACCAAAGCTAGGTCTATGCTTCCATCGGCTAAATTGGTGAGGTGTTTATGGAAATTACGCCTCTCCAGCTCGGCCTTAAAGTCATCTAGCTTAGTGTGATACAGCTCTACTTTCCTCTCAGGTAAAATTTTTCTTCCCAGAACATTATCAGTATATCTGGTCCAAGCATCTAATGAAGAGAATCTCCTTGTGTCATACTGAGATGTGGGCCTCATACCAATGCTCTTTCTCTTTCTAGAAGCCATTTGCAGACAAAGGAATCAACCATTTGATCAGGACACAGTTATTAAAAATTTTAAAAAAACTATAAAATAAAACTGAAAAAGACACTGGCCGCTTAGCGAGACATGGTCCGCTTAGCTGGCCTTTCTAAAAAAAAACACTATCGCTTAGCGACATGTGGAGCCGCTTAGCGGAAGTTGCAAAATTTTTGGATTCTGCATAATTGGCTTAGCGGGAAAGCGCCTGCTAAGCTGAACATGTGCCGCAAGGATTTGCGCTAAGCTCTTTGAAGGTTGCGCTTAGCGACACCAACTCTTCAAAAATTTCACTATGTGTTAGGAGCTTAGCGAGTGAAGCTCGCTTAGCTCAGCGGATGCCGCAACCAATTACGCTTGGCTCAGGAACACTCGGCATAGCGCGCGGCTATCACCAAAAAAAAAATTGGTTAAGTTACCATGGCTTAGCGATTCAGCCTCGCTTAGCCGCATGTAGTTCAGCAAGAGGATGAGTGTTCATCCTCAAAGGATGAACTCGCTTAGCGCAGTAAGCGCGCTTAGCCAGTTCTTCAAAGAACGCTTACATACAATGAGTATTGATGAACTCGCTTAGCGCAACATGCTCGCTTAGCGAGTTCATCGCATTTTCCAGAAAACGCAGCTCGTTTTCTCGCACTTTTCAAGCCTCTAAAAGGCATATTAGACATGCAATGTGTGTCGTACTCAATTTAGTATACAAGCGTACATAGCCCTAATATTAAACTAATTCTAACAAAACATAAAAACCCTAAAAATCTAAAGCTACAGTTGAAGTCTTCTACCCTAAAGTTAAGACATGAAAAAGAGAAAAAGAATCAAGGAACTTACTTGGATGGTGTATGATTGATGCTTCAAAGTCTAAAATGCACAAAGAAAGCACAGACACAGAATGTGCAAATTTTTTTGGAGAGAAAGAATGCAGAGACGTGGTTTCTATAATCTGGCAAATGTGAGTGTAACTACTATTACACTCACTTAAGCAGTTTTTCGATACTTTCGCTTAGCGGACCGTTGCGCTAAGCGAGCAACTGAGACGTTTGGTTTCTCAAACAGGCTCGCTTAGTGAACATGTGCGTTTAGCCGACGTTTGAAATTCAAAATCAGATTTTTTTTTTTAACAGAAACTCGGCTTAGCGCGAGGGTACGTCCGCTTAGCGAGGTCTGCAGATTAGAAAAGCTGTAACTCTCGCAGCTTAGCTAAAATGATGCATCTTAAGTACAGAGGAGCATGCACTTAGCTGAGATGGACTCGCTTAGTGCTCACATTGTCGTAATGAATCTCGCTTAGTTGCCATGACTGACACTTAGCGTCATGGACCTCAATTAAGGCCGTAAGGAATTACGCTTGGCGACAAAAGCTCCCGCTTAGCCACGGATAAGTTGTGCTTAGCGATTAGGGTGAAGCTTAGTTGAACTCAGATCGAATCGAAGTTACCTTAGCTCAACCTTGGCCAGCTTAGCGGACCAACTAAGCCTCAGATGCAAGGGTTGGGTGCTAAGCGCTTAAGACTTGCAGCTTAGCGCATGAACAGAGATGCGCTTAGCACGAAGCTAGCGCTTAGCGAAAGGACTGTTTTTCAGAAAATATTTTTTAAGTTATTTTTTAGTCCTTTTTCCATGAAATTGAAACACTTATGTTAAGCATTCAAAGATTGGCTGATATACTCCTATGTACAAATTACATAGCATGTTCCAAATGATTTAAATGCATAAAACAAAAAACAGAAATAGCAGAATTTAAAACTGGGTTGCCTCCCAGGAAGCGCTTCTTTAACGTCATTAGCTTGACACTTTTACCTCACTGGGTGATCTTATGTTTTGGTTCCTACCTTTAGAACCTCTTGACCTCATTCCATTACCTGCAAGCAAACATTATGTTCTGGAGCAGGCTTGTCTTCAACAAACAAATCAAAATCAATTTTCTGATCTTCAAAACCTAGCTCCAGCTTCCTCTTCCCCATATCAACTATGCAACTTGCGGTCAACATGAATGGCCTTCCCAATATTACAGGGATGTCAGTATCTTCAGAGATATCCATTACCACAAAGTCTGCCGGGAAGATAAAATGTTTTACTCTGTGTCGCAACCTACCCTTCGGCAGGAGGGCGACGTGGGGCTCACGGGTGCGTCTTACATGGGAGGAAAATGCGTGGAGTCGCCACAAACGTTTATTTGAGGAAAACGTCGGAAAAACCAGAGAAGGTGCGGTCTACGAACTTTAAGTGTGAAAGGTTCGAGAGTTGTTTTTACGCACGGAGAAGGTATTAGCACCCCACGCGTCCGTCACAAGGGACGACAGCCTTTAACCAAGTGTGCAATATCATGTCTTTGATTTGTTTTATTTTCCCTTTTTTATGTTTTTATGTCTTTTTATGCATTTTGTATTTTTTATCTTTTTGTGGTCGACAAGGGTGTTTCCCTCGCTCCTACGTATCCTCAATTGTGATGAGGAAATCAGACCTACGTAGTTCTTTTAGAACTAAACGTTGGTTAAGTTGTTTTGATCTTTTTCCGCAAGATCAATTTTAACCGAACAAAGGTCATTTAAGGCGTTGGACCATTAAACGATCTTTTGATTTTGAAAGGAAAGAAACGTTAAGGCGGAGAGAAACGTTAAGGCGTTGGACCATTAACGATCTCTTGGGGTGGTCGACAAAAGCGGGGCTTTGGCTCCTACGTATCCTCAATTGTGATGAGGAACTCATACCTACGTAGTTCTTGCAAAAGCGGTAAAGTTACATGTTGATTTTATGCTTTTGAACGGTCTATGTTAACCGATAAAAGCAAAGAGGATCGTTTAAGGCATTGGACCTTAAAACGGTCTTTAGTGATTTTTGCGGAAAAAGCTTGATTTGTGAGTTGATTTTAGCCTTAGTTTCACTTTGGTTATTAGTCAATTCATTCAAGGAAACTTCCAAAGAAAAACGTCCGATTGATTTTTTTGATTATTTTATTATTATTTTTCAAGATATTTTGATTATTTTATTATTATTTTACCTTTTTTTGGTTTAACCATGGTTACAGCGTGAACGATCAGTTAGATTTTGTTTTAACAGTGATTAAACGAGATTACAACACAAATGATCGGTTGAAATTCATTTAATCATTTATTAGGTGAGAAAACGGCATAAATAAAAGGTAAAAAGCTCGTTAAAGCAAAAGAAAAGAAAACTGAAAGTAAGCGAAATTAAAGTGAAAATACACAAAACAAGTAGGGACCACTAAGGGTGCATAAAATGAATTGAAAGATTCGATTTCGGGAACTTACCGGTTGAAGACTGAAGAACGACAAAGAACAGTGAAGAATGATGAAGAACGATGAATAATTTCCACAAAATAGCTTACGGAAGCGTTACGGAAGCACTTCGACTCGATTTTTCTTCACGAAAACGTGTTTTTTGCCCAAAATAGCCGAAATGCATAGCTTAGGGGTCATGAATATTTTTGAAACAGCCCCCCTCCCCTATTTATAGGGGAAAAGAGAGGTGTTTGCCACCCAGAGGTTTCTTCAGGAAGATTTCTAAGCGCACCCCAATTACTAAGCTCACCCCCCTTTTTGTACTTTACGGAAAAGTTAAGGAAGCCTTACGGAAGTGTTTCGGATTTGATTTTTATCTTTTTTTTCTCTTCCCTTTCACCAATGTTAAGTGAAATATGCTTACCCAAGGTTTTCGGAAATTTTACGGAAGCCACGGAATCCCCGAAAACCATTTTTCAACAACGTGGAGGAGCTAGATTCGAATTGCTATTTACACCCCTATCTTGATAAGTTCACCCCCTATTTTTGTGTTTTTGGCCGTTTCCTTTCCGAAATCTCATGAAACTTTACGGATTCCACTGTGATGAGTGTTAAGCCTTCCGAAGCGACGAACAATGGTCCTTGGATGAAATTAGAGTGTAACCATTTATTTACACACACCCTACTATGCTAAATGCACTCCCGTTTTCGTGTTTTTCGCCGGTTTCTTCTCGAAACATCTCGGAACTTTACGGATTCCACAACGATGGGAGTTAAACATTTTGAGGTGGTCAAGAAAAAGTCGCATGCCAACAAACAATGGTCCCGGGACGAAATTAGGGTATGACAGTTGCCCCTCTTTACTTATCTTTTATTGGAGATAAAAGCGAAGTAAAGATAAGACACTAATTTCGTTCAAGCGGAACATCATTTGGCCAACCAATATCCCAACCAGCGGGACCTGTCATTCATAAAGAAAAGAAAAGGAAGCGTCAACAAAACTTCAATGATTTGAAAGTAATAAAATGGGATAACCACAACGTTTCCACACGCAATCAAACTTGATTGTCCCCGCCCAGCAGAGAAGAATCTCATGCGTCATCGGGCTTGAATGTCTCCAGACGATGAGAGTAAAAGACCTGCAAAAATTTTGAAAATAATCAGAATCGGATGACCAACATCATCCTGATACCGTCGAACTCGTTCGCCTTGGTTGACGAAAGGTGCAGACGACCATAAGGTATCTCCGCCTGCCACCTGACTCCCTGTCCCTGGATGACAAAACGTGCAGAAGACGACGTTAGTCTCTGCGCATCAACGGGCTCGTTTGCCCCTTGTTGACGAAAGATGAGGATAACCATACGGTACCTCCGCCTGCCACCTGACTTCCCGGGTCAGGGATAACAGAAATCATTTATGTGGATAACCACTTAGGTATCTCCGCATGTCACCTGACTTCATGGATCAGGACGACAGAAACCGTTTGTACGGATAACCACTTGGGTATTTCCGTATGTCACCAAACTTCACGGGTTAGGACGACAAAGGCACAGAAGACGATGTAAGTCTCCGCGTGTCAACGAGTTTGCTTGCCCCTGATTGACAAAGGGTACAGAAGACGACGTTAGTCTCTGCGCATCAACAGTCTCGTTTGCCCCTGGTTGACGAATGGTGCGGATAACCATACGGTACCCCCGCATGTCACCAAACTTCACGGCTCAGGATGACAAAGGCACAGAAGACAATGTAGGTATCCGCGTGTCAATAGGTTCGCTTGCCCCTGATTGACAAAGGGCGCAGAAGACGACGTTATTCTCTGCATGCTACCGGACTTTGAGTCTGAAAGACAGCGAAAGAGTGTTTATACGGATAACCACTTGCGTATCTCCGCCTGCCACCTAACTTCACGGGTTAGAATCAACAAAAATCATTTGTGCGGATAACCACTTGGGTATCTCCGCATGTCACCAAACTTCACGGGTTAGGATCAACAGAAATCGTTTGTACGGATAACTGCTTGGGTATCTCCGCATGTCACCTGACTTCACGGGTCAGGATGACAAAGATGCAGAAGACGATGTAAGTCTCCGTGTGTCAACGGGTTTGCTTGCCCCTAATTGACAAAGGGTGCAAAAGACGACGTTAGTCTGTGCATGCTACAGGACTCTGAGTTTGACGGATAGCGAAAGAGTGTTTATACGAATAACCACTTGGGTATCTCCATCTTCCACCTAACTTCACGGGTTAGGATTAACAGAAATCGTTTGTGCGGATAACCACTTGGGTATCTCCGCATGTCACTTGACTTCACGGGTCAGGATTAACAGAAACTGTTTGTACGGATAACCGCTTGGGTATCTCCGCATGTCACCTGACTTCACGGGTCTGGATGACAAAGGTTCTGAAGACAACGTAAGTCTCCACGTGCCAATGGGTTTGTTTGCCCCTGATTGACAAAGGGTGCAGAAGACGATGTTAGTGTCAGCATGCTACAGGACTCTGAGTCTGATGGATAGCGAAAGAGTGTTTATACGGATAACCACTTGGGTATCTCCGCCTGCCACCTAACTTCATGGGTTAGGATCAACAGAAATTGTTTTTGTGGATAACCACTTAGGTATCTCTGCATGTCATCGGGCTTCACGGGTCACGATAGCAAAAGGTGGGGCGGTCGACAAAAGCGAGGATTTTGCTCCTATGTATCCTCAATTTGTGATGAGGAACTTAGACCTACGTAGTTCTTGCGAAAGCGGTGTGAGACTAAAATAGTGTCTACCAAAAGATGCTGACATCTCCGAAAAGGGTGTAGATCAACACATTGGTCTCTGCTTGTCAATCGGACTTGGGGTCTCCGAATGACGAGGTGTGGATAACCGTAAGGTGTCGTCGCATGCTACCGGACTCTCAGGTCGCTGGATAGCAAAGGGTGTTTCCAGGTTACCGTCGGGTGTCTTTGCATCCCACCGGACTCTTGGGCACGGTAATAAAAGGTGGGGTGGTTGACAAAAGCAGGGCTTTTGCTCCTGCGTATCCTCAATTTGTGATGAGGAACTCAGACCTACGTAGTTCTTGACGTTGTGAGACTAAAATAGTCTCGGTGTTCTTTCACTAAAATGCGAACATGCTTTAGTAAAGAAACAAAACCTCCAACTGATCAGAGCAACATATGATTTTTTGATGAAAAACACTGTGTCTATTGGGGAAGAAGAGTATGCTGATGAAATTTTCTCATAACCATAAATGAGATTTTGGATGTTAGCGTTTCATTTCTAAACAACCATTTAGAGGAAACATTGGGTCCAACAAAATAGAAGAAAATCACTCGAAGTGTATCAATCTCACACATGTAAGTGTTTTATCCTAATTCCGAACCATAGATATGTCATGACTTAATTTTGCAAATCATTTCCTATCAAATCAAAGATTACGTGCGTGATCATGGATCAATAGGACTTTTTTGGGAATGGTGTTTTGGTGAGGAATTTGGCTCTGAGTGTTTGGGCCTTTTCCTTTTCTGTTTTTGTTTAGTGCGAGACAAGAAAGTCGCTAGTGCACAGGATTTTGGTTAGCAATCAAAGGGAGGGGACCACTTCAAGTCGTGGTTTTTTTTCTTTTCTTGTTTACTTGTGACAATTTTGTATTGTTCAGATATTGTCTCGTCCAAAGACCTTTCTTTATATTTTGTATTCATCCGATCTTTGATCGGGAATTTTTATTTCTTTTTTGCTTTCTTCCAATCTTCGATTGGAAATTTTCTTCTTTTGCTTTCTTCCGAGGGCAAGAATGGACATTCTCACCCAAGGTTTTCGGAAATTTTACGGAAGCATTACGGAAGTCACGGAAGCCCCGAAAACCATTTTTCAACAACGTGGAGGAGCATGCCGCCCAGTTTCTTCCTCCTTAAGCAACCCAATTTCCAAAACTTTCCGGAAGGGCCTATATTCGAATTGCTATTTACAACCCTATCTTGATAAGTTCACCCCCCTATTTTTGTGTTTTTGGCCGTTTTCTTTCCGAAATCCAACGAAACTTTACGGATTCCACTTTGATGAGTGTTAAGCCTTTCGAAGCGACCAACAATGGTCCTTGGATGAAATTAGAGTGTAACCGTTTATTTAAACACACCCCATTTTGCTAAATGCACTCCTGTTTTCTTGTTTTTGACCGGTTTCTTCTCAAAACATATCGGAATTTTACGGATTCCACAACGATGGGTGTTAAACATTTTGAGGTTGTCAAGAGAAAGTCACATGCCAACAAACAATGGTCCCGGGACGAAATTAGGGTATGACAGTTGCCTTTCTTTACTTATCTTTTATTGGAGATAAAAGCGAAGTAAAGATAAGACACTAATTTCGTTCAACCGGAACATCATTCGGCCGACCAATATCCCAACCAACGGGACCTGTCATTCAGAAAGAAAAGAAAAGGAAGCGTCAACAAAACTTCAGTATTTTGAAAGCGATAAAATGGGATAACCACGACGTTTCCACACGCTATCAAACTTGATTGTCCCCGCCCAGCAGAGAAGAATCTCGTGCGTCATCGGGGTTAAATGTCTCTAGACGACGAGAGTAAAAGACTTGCAATAATTTTGAAAATAATCAAAATCGGACGACCAACATCATCCTGATACCGTCAAACTCGTTTGCCTTGGTTGATGAAAGGTGCAGACGACCATAAGTTATCTCCGCCTGCTACCAGACTCGCTGTCCTTGGATGACAAAAGGTGTAGAAGACGACGTTAGTCTCGGCGCATCAATGGGCTCGTTTGCTCCTGGTTGACGAAAGGTGCAGATAACCATACGGTACCTCCGCCTTCCACCTGACTTCCCGGGTCAGGGTTAACAGAAATCATTTATGCGGATAACCACTTAGGTATCTCCGCATGTCACCTGACTTCATGGATCAGGACAACATAAACCGTTTGTACGGATAACCACTTTGGTATTTATGTATGTCACCAGACTTCACGGGTTAGGATGACAAAGGCACAGAAGACGATGTAAGTCTCCGGGTGTCAACGAGTTTGCTTTCCCCTGATTGACAAAGGGTACAGAAGACGATGTTAGTCTCTGCGCATCAACAGTCTCGTTTGCCCCTGGTTGACGAATGGTGCGGATAACCATACGGTACCCCCGCATGTCACCAAACTTCAAGGCTCAGGATGACAAGGCACATAAGACAACGTAAGTATCCGCGTGTCAACAGCTTCGCTTGCCCCTGATTGAGAAAGGGCGCAGAAGACGACGTTAGTCTCTGCATGCTACCGGACTCTGAGTCTGACAGATAGCGAAAGAGTGTTTATACGGATAACCACTTGTCTATCTCCACCTGCCACCTAACTTCACGTGTTAGGATCAACAAAAATCATTTGTGCGGATAACCACATGGGTATCTCTGCATGTCACCAAACTTCACGGGTTAGGATCAACAGAAATCGTTTCTACGGATAACTGCTTGGGTATCTCCGCATGTCACCTGACTTCACGGGTCAGGATGACAAAGGTGCAGAAGACGACATAAGTCTCCGCGTGTCAACGGGTTTGCTTGCCCCTAATTGACAAAGGGTGCAAAAGACGATGTTTGTCTCTGCATGCTATCGAACTCTGAGTCTAACGGATAGCGAAAGAGTGTTTATACAGATAACCACTTGGGTATCTCCACCTGCCGCCTAACTTCACAGGTTAGGATTAACAGAAATCGTTTGTGCGGATAACCACTTGGGTATCTCCGCATGTCACCTGACTTCACGGGTCAGGATGACAAAGGTGCAGAAGACGACGTAAGTCTCCGCGTGTCAACGAGTTTGTTTGCCCCTAATTGACAAAGGATGTAGAAGACGACGTTAGTCTCTGCATGCTACAGGACTCTGAGTCTGGCGGATAGCGAAATAGTGTTTATACGGATAACCACTTGGGTATCTCTGCCTTCCACCTAACTTCATGGGTTAGGATCAACATAAATTGTTTGTGTGGATAACCACTTGGGTATCTCTGCATGTCATCGGACTTCACGGGTCACGATAGCAAAAGGTGGGGCGGTCGACAAAAGTGAGGCTTTTGCTCCTATGTATCCTTAATTTGTGATGAGGAACTTAGACCTACGTAGTTCTTGCGAAAGCGGTGTGAGACTAAAATAGTCTCTACCGGAAGATGCTGACATCTCCGAAAAGGGTGCAGATGAACACATTAGTCTCTGCTTGTCAATCGGACTTGGGGTCTCCGAATGACGAGCTGCGGATAACTGTAAGGTGTCTGCGCATGCTACTGGACTCTCGGGTCACTGGATAGCAAAGGGTGTTTTCGAGTTACCGTCGGGTGTCTCCGCATGCCACCGGACTCTTGGGTCACGGTAACAAAAGGTAGGGTGGTTGACAAAAGCAGGGCTTTTGTTCCTACGTATCCTCAATTTGTGATGAGGAACTCATACCTACATAGTTCTTGACTTTGTGAGACTAAAATAGTCTCGGTGTTCTTTCACTAAAATGCGAACATGCTTTAGTAAAGAAACAAAACCTCCAATTGATCAGAGCAACATATGATTTTTTGATGAAATAAAATGTGTCTATTGGGGAAGCAGAGTATGCTGATGAAATTTTCTCATATCCATAAATGAGATTTTGGATGTTAGCGTTTCGTTTCTAAACGACCATTTAAAGGAAACATTGGGTCCAACAAAATAGAAGAAAATCACTCGAAGTGTATCAATCTCACACAGGTAAGTGTTTTATCCTAATTTCGAACCATAGATATGTCATGACTTAATTTTGCTAACCATTTCCTATCAAATCAAAGATTACGTGCGTAATCATGGATCAATAGGACTTTTTCTGGAATGGTGTTTTGGTGAGGAATTTGGCTCTGAGTGTTTGGGCCTTTTCCTTTTCTGTTTTTGTTTAGTGCGGGGCGAGAAAGTCGCTAGTGCACAGGATTTTGGTTGGCAATCAAAGGGAGGGGACCACTTCAAGTCGTGGTTTTCTTTCTTTTCTTGTTTACTTGTGACAATTCTGTATTGTTCAGATATTGTCTGGTCCAAAGACCTTTCTGTATATTTTGTTTTCTTCCGATCTTTGATCGGGAATTTTTATTTCTCTTTTGCTTTCTTCCAATCTTCGATTGGAAATTTTCTTCTTTTGCTTTCTTCCGAGGAAAAGAATGGACATTCTCACCCTGGGTCAAGGTTTATGGTGAGTTGGGATTTTGGCTCAAGGCTTGTAGAATGGCTGGACATGATATATGTAAAGGCGTTGGTTTGGCCAGTGGTTCAGGGATAAAGGAATGTCTCACATTATTTCCATGACACACATGCAACAATGATGATTTGGAAATTTTATGCAAAACTGGTCTTGCATGCACCCATGTGGACACTCAAGCATCAAGTTTTTATGGTCATGTGACACTAGGGCTCAGAATTCATTTTCCTTATTTAAGTCAGCCTAGTGTTTCCAAAACATGTTCTTTTATCAATTCATGCATTCATCCGAGTCCATTTTGGGTGTTCGGGAAAATTTTCACAGCATTCACCCTTCAGGTGCATACACATTTTTCTTCAAAAACCTTGTGTTCTGAATGGCAAGTTCATTTCCTTTCAAAAGCATGTTGGCTTTTTAGCTAACCAATTTTATTTTTATTTTACTTTTTCTGTTTTTTTTTTCATGAGGTATTTTGCTACCTAAACATATGTATATTTTTGTGAGGTATTTTTGCTATATACATGCGTATCCAAGGTATCTTGCTACCTAAACATACATACATACATACATACATACATACATATATATATATATATATATATATATATATATATATATATATATATATATATATATATATATATATTGTTCGATATTTTTGCTACCTAAACACGCATACATATATTTTGTGAGGTATGACTACCTTCTGAGCTTGTGCTTGTTTCATTTAAATTCCTAGGATCAACTAGGTGTGTCCTACTATGACTCGAGAAACAAAGGTGATCAAATAACAGGCAGAGATTTAAAAAGTACTAGGTTTCCTCCTAGTAGCACTTCTTTAACATCTTGAGCTAGACGCGTGATGACTTGTCGGTCACGGACCTAGTACTTTTGCTTACCTTTGGCTTTGGACTTGGCCGCCTGCTGGTCGACCACGGTTCGTAGGCAATGCTCCAGCTTTTGTAGATGAGTTGAGGGGCTTTTGGAGGTGTCGGCGGTGCGTCTGTTGCCCGCTGCCGGCCATCCCCAGGCTGTTGTGGTGTCTCGCCCTGCGCCTGCCTGGGGGCACAGTACTTCTTGATGAAAGCTCGGTTAGTAAGGGGCCTGATGACCTTGCTGGGGGCGACAGGCACTCCATAGAACTAACAGAGGCCCATAATCAGAGCTGGAAACCCCAAGACCTTGTTGGACTTCTCAGGGTCCACTGAGTGTCTTGTGGGCGCGATCCCTGCAAACAATAGATGACATCAGAAATTAGTTGAGAGAAGTGCATACTTACCTATGTCACGATGGCATGACCTTGCTGGGGGGGACGGGCACCCTATAGGACTGACAGAGGCCCGTGACCAGAGCTGGAAACCCTAGGGCCTTGTTGGGCTCCTCCGGGTCCACTGGGTGTCTTATGGGTGCGATCCAAACTGATACTTTCGCAGGGGGAGATCGGCATTGTGGTCACTGGGCAGAATGTTGCTAAGTAGCAACGTCATCCATATCTGTGTAAGAGTGGTCATGTTGGTGTGCATGATCCGCACTCGTCTCTTTGTAGCGGCACAGGTGAAATCTTGCCCCAGTATGCATAGTGGTTGCATGATAGCCTCCCTCTGGTTGTGCTCGCACAGTTGGCCCTCCTCCTAGATCAGGGGGATGACCAAGGGACTGATAAAGGGAAACTACTGGCCCCTCACCCGGGAGTGCAAGTCTCGGTTAAGCATTAACGGCAGAGGACCTTAAGTCCTTTGAAGGCACAGATGAGGAACCCACTAAAAGCGAGGACGTGCAGCCCTCTGAAGGCGACAACGTGTAGTCCTCTAAAGGCGAGGGCGTGCAGCCCTTTGAAGGCAAGGACATGTAGTCCTCTGAAGGCGAGTACATGCAGTCCTCTGAAGGTGAGGGCATGTAGCCATCTGAAGGCGACGATGTGCAGTCTTTTCAAGGTGAGGATTTGTAGTCATCTGAAGGTGAGGACGTGTAGTCCTCAGAAGGGTAGGACGTGTAGCCCTTTGAAGGCAAGGACATGTAGTCCTCTGAAGGCGAGGATGTGTAGTCCTCTGAAAGTGAGGTTGTGTAGTCCTCTGAAGGTGAGGGCGTGCAACCCTCTGAAGGCGAGGGCATGTAGCCCTCTAAAGGCGAGGGCGTGTAGTCCTCTGAAGGTGAGGACGTGTAGTCCTCTGAAGGTGAGGGCATGAAGCCCTCTGAAGGCAAGGTGTGTAGCCCTCTAAAGGTGAAGACGTGTTGTCCTCTAAAGGTGAAGACGTGTAGTCCTCTGAAGGCGAGGGCGTGCAGCCCTCTGTTGGCGAGGATGTGTAGTCCTCTGATGGCGAGGGCATGTAGCCCTCTGAAGCTGAGGATGCGTAGCCCTCTGAAGGCGAGGGCGTGTAGCCCTCTGAAGGCGAGGACGTGTAGCCCTACGAAGGCGAGGGCGTGTAGCCCTCTGAAGGAGAGGACGTGTAGCCCTCTGAAGGAGAGGACGTGTAGTCCTCTGAAGGTGAGGACGTGTAGCCCTCTGAAGGCGAGGACGTGTAGTCCTCTGAAGGTGAGGGCATGTAGTCCTTTGAAGGCGAGGGTGTGCAGCCCTTTGAAGGCGAGGGCGTGCAGCCCTCTAATGGCGAGGGCGTGTAGCCCTTCAAAGGTGAGGTTACTAGTACCCAAGGGTCTGCCCTTATGAGAAAGTAAGAGATTGACTCATTGAGAAGATTGGACAATAGATGTAGGAAATCTATGTAGTTAACATGAATTTTACGGATCCAGATGCATGCAACCTTTGTCTTCAAATGCAGTAAATGCGGACTTCGTATGCAATAGTGTAATGGAATGGAAAGTTGTACAATGTTCATGACATTCTTTCCCTATTTTGTGATTTTGATTTGATTTGATTTTTTTGGAAAACACAGATTGACTGTCCTTTTGAAAGAGGTGATAATTCATGCAACCTTATCGTATCTTTTGCAAATCTCTCTGGGAACTCCCTCAGAGTGTATGTTCTGTTTGATTTAAACACTTGACCATTTTGGAGTGATGACAATGGAGCCGTTTGGCGTTTAATCAATCCATTGAAATCCCAGGGTTTGTCCCCCTTTTTTTGTTCAAAAACATCGATGGGTGAGTACTTTTGATCTGCCCCTAGGTTCGCTTGAGGTTCATGCATGGTGCCCCTCATTTCCCCAGAGTAGGGCATTGAGGTATCAACCTTGTCTTTTGTCATGACCTTGTAGCAAGGAAGAAACTGTGCAGGTTCTCAAAAATGAATTTTCAAGGACAAGAAACATTTGAAGGATTTTTTTTTTCAATTGACAGATTAAGTCAAATGATTCCTATTTTTGATAACTCACATTCTCTCTCAAAAAAGACAAACTTTCAAAAATGATAAAATGAGGTCACATGAATGTCTGTACTTTATTTGAGACACAGCCAATCAAATGTTTTTTTTCTTTTATTTTGAAACTTATTGTTTTTAACTTTACTCGTCATTTTATGGCACCCTCACCAAATGTGTAGCACAAGTAATTTCTGATTGAACGGTCTTGGAAGTCCAAACTCAAGAGCACAGGTTGCTTGAGCAAACAAACCAATGGTTTGCACCCACATTCCAGTGGAAGCAAAGATGTAATTACGAGAGGATGAGGGACAAAGATGTCAAATTTATCCATTTTATTTAGCATTGTAACTGTGGTTTACAATAATGGCATAAACTTGAAAATCCTGATGAGTCATTAGAGACATCTAACAACAGCTTTCAAAATTGCCCCATGTGTGGTGTTGCTTGTCAATGTTAGGATTCACAAGCGATTCTTCTCAAATTTCAGCCAGCCCGCATCAATTACGTAGAAGCAAAGCTTCATGGTAAATCAAAGGTGATTCAAAGGTGTTTTGATGATAACAATGATAACAATAGATGATGACAAAGGAGATGACAAAAAGCTCAAAGATCAATCAAAGAACAACTCAAGAAGAAAGTTTAGAGTCAAGAATCAAGATTCAAGGTTCAAGATCTCAAGAATCAAGATCAAGATTCAAGAATCAAGAGAAGGCTTAATCAAGATAAGTATGAAAAGTTTTTCTCAAAAATTGAGTAGCACATGTTTTTTCTCAAAACATGTTTACCAAAGAGTTTTTACTCTCTGGTAATCGATTACCAGATTTATGTAATCGATTACCAGTAGCAAAATTATTTTGAAAAAGTTTTCAAATTGAATTTATAACGTTCCAATTAATTTCAAAAAGCTGTAATCGATTACAATGTTTTGGTAATCGATTACCAGTGCCTTTGAACGTTGAAAATCAAATTCAAATGTGAAGAGTCACATCCTTTCACACAAAAGCCAGTGACTGTTTCTGAATAAATCAAAAGATGTAACTCTTCAAAAGGTTTTTGACTTTTTCAAATTGGTTTTAAGTTTTTCTAAAAGTTATAACTTTTCTAAATGGTTGTCTTGACCAGACATGAAGAGTCTATAAAAGCAAGACTTTGTTTTGCATTTCAATAATCTTGAACACTTATTTCATACAATCCTTTACAAGCCTTGAATCTCTTTGAACTTCTTCTTCTTCTTTGTACCAAAAGCTTTCTGAAGTTTTCTGGTTTTCCAAACCTTGAAAACTTGTGCTATTCATCTTTTCATTCTCTTCTCCCTTTGCCAAAAAGAATTCGTCAAGGACTAACCGCCTGAATTCTTTTTGTGTCTCTCTTCTCCCTTTTCCAAAAGAACAAAGGACTAACCACCTGAATTCTTTTGTGTCTCCGTTCTCCCTTGTCAAAGAATTCAAAACGACACAGTCTGAGAATTCTTTTGATTCTTCCCATTCCCTTATACAAAAGTGTTCAAAGGACTAACTGCCTGAGAATTCTTTTGTATCCCCATTCAAAAAGTATCAAAGGTTTAACAGACTGAGATTTTTGTCTTAACACATTGGAGGGTACATCCTTTGTGGTACAAGTAGAGGGTACATCTACTTGGGTTTGACTGAGAACAAGAGAGGGTACATCTCTTGAGGATCAGTTCTAGTGGAGGGTACATCCACTAGGGTTTCAAAGAGAACAAGGGAGGGTACATCCCTTGTGGATCTTTGCTTGTAAAAGGATTTTTACAAGGTTGAAAGAAATCTCAAGGACCGCAGGTCGCTTGGGGACTGGATGTAGGCACGGGTTGTTGCCGAACCAGTATAAAAACTCTTATGTGTTTGTTTCCTTCTTTCCTACTCTTTTATTTTCCGCTGTGCATTTAATTTCCGCTTTTACTTTTGGTTAAGTTTCTCTTATACTCCATATTCTCTTAACAACATAAGTAGAAGCCTTAGAAGAATAATTTTTTTAATTAGTAAAGGTTTAGGAATAATTAATTCAACCCCCCTTCTTAATTATTCTGAGGCCACTTGATCCAACAAGTGTAATTCATGAGCAATGTTTATAAATGGAATATGTGATGAATTGTGGAATTCATGAACATGTGTTAATTTGTGAGATACGTGTAAACATGTGATGGTGGATTGTGACACTATGAGATGTGAAATTGTGAATGAGTTTTAGTTGTGGATAAGTGTGTAGTTAACACTTGATGTGAAATTACTTGTGTTGTAAGCTATGAATTGTACAATAACCCGACTACTGTCATCTTGAGAAAAGTGTAAATGCGCAGTGTTAAAGAGAAAATGTAGGTTTCCTATTTAGGAACTAGTGTTAAAGAGAAAGTGTAGGTTTCTTATTAAGGAACCAGTGTTAAATTGTAGCGCAATATGTTGTACGTGTTTAAAACACGAGTGTGAGGTCGTGGGTATTGTATAATTCATGAGCAGTGTCTGCATGCAAAATTATTTTAGGGGTTGGACCTAAATCAGGAGGGAGAGGCCCTGACGGACTCTTCGGAGTGTAGGCCTTGGGGGTCACCGGGTTTGAGTGCTCCTTTAAGCCTATGTTGATCCCATATGGTTGGAACATTCTCACAAAACATCGTGACCCTGACTGGTCTCCCTATGATCTTACTTAGTGAGAGTGACCTGACAAACCCATTGTGTGGTGTGTCTTGTTATGTACTCCTAAGCGCCCAGGGTGGTTTTTCACTGACATGGTACCACATTGCATATAGGATTGAGTCTTAGCATAACTGTTGCATACGCTTGCTAATTGTTTATTATGAAATTGATGTGTGATTATATCTTGATCGGAGTGTGGGATTCTTGCGTAATGTGATTGATGATTGAAAAGTGAATTTTGAATGACAAAGTGGTGAAATTACGTGAGCTATGTTTAAGCAAGTGGTATATCATTTATATAATATGTATATTTAATTGTCTTGTTTCTCTATTAGCTAGGAATGTGATAACTCACTCCCTGTGTGTTGTTGTGTTTGGATCCTGTGATGATCTTGAACTTGTGTTCGGGGGAGCAGATAAATAGGTGGATGACTATGAAGAACCTCATGCTAGAGGACACGAGAACACAACGCTCTAATAGGATGTGACATTAGGATATAGGTTCTATATTAATTGTAAGAAGCTTAGACGAACTTGTTTGAGTCGAGATGACTTTATTATTTATTTGGACAAGTTTGAATATAATGTAGAAGAAAGTGAATGTGAGCCTTTTACCCCTTTGAAAGGCTTGTATTTAAAAATGTTTTAAAAATACTTTTAATTAAATATTTGAATTTTTATTCCTTTATTAATATATATGTGAGGGGTAGAGGATGTCACACAAGGCATATTTAATGTGAGCCTTTTTTTCCTTTATTGTCCACTCCTAACCATGCAAATCAATGGTGAGTTGTTGATCTAGTTTCTTAAATAATAGTATTATAATGGGAACACACATGAATAAACAATATTTCTTATACTGTTTCAACTACGTGAATAAGGATCCCTCTAGTTTAATTAATTAGTGCTAATAACTTATACGTGTAAGGACTACAGCTAGAACCTAGAAGATTGCATGCCTTTTAAAAATAGTTTTTTTTGGACTTTTAGCAAATAAAATATCTTTATGTACAAGTATAATTTTGTGTTATATATATATATATATATATATATAATTTTGTGTTAATCTCTATAAATTGAGTTTATTTTTTAGTATATTATATATTAAAAATTTTCTCTTCACTTTTTTTATAGTTTAATTTGAATTTTTTTACTTCTTTTTTCATCCTAACAACCAAGGGTAAAACTTGCATGCCATGAAACACATTCCACAAACAAACATCCTAACCTAACTACTAACATATTGGGTTGGTTTGACAAATGACTAATGAAGTAGCACTCACCTGAGTATCATATCCTTGTGGCAACTGTGAAATGAAATTATGAGCATTGGAAGCTTTTGCTACCTCCACAACCTCTTCTTGAATGGCCACACCATCAAGAAATATCTCTGCCTCAATTGGGTCATAAAATCTTTGCAAAAGTGATATCGCAGTGGATTTTCCAGAGCCACTCCCTCCAACCAAAGCCATAGTTTTCCCTGCTGGAATCTTTAGGCAGAAATCATTCAAAATAACACTGTCTGGCCTTGATGGGTACACAAAGTCCACATGGTTGAATTCAAATTCCACAGGATATTGTTGTATGATTTGAAATCATCATATATTTATCATGTATTTATAATTCTGATCAATCTTTCAGGTGATATATATATATATATATATATATATATATATATATATATATATATATATATATATATATATATAAGTATTTCAATTTATGGGAAAAGAGTAGTTACTAATCTGGTTAATTGTCACATGAAAATTGATTGAGACCATACACACGTAGTTTTGTCCGACTATACAAGAGCTCTGGCTGCTCCAACTGCAAATACAGTCCCACCTTTAGCTCCATGGTACATGACCAATCTGCTATCATAATAGGACATGAATGCCCATATAGCAAAGACAATAACCCTCTGAAACCCCCCAAAAGTAAAAGTAGTATACAATGTTAATACTTTGTTTTTGAAGATAAATGCTAATACTTTTGTATCATAGAAAAGAAAGATAATTAGTTACTCAGTCAAAGTAAAAAATCAAAATCATAGCAAAACTGACACTCACCTAGGAAAACAAGTAACAAAAGACCCACCAACCAAATATAACAAAACCACGGCATTCTGCATCACAAAATAGTAAACCCAAATCAAATTATTAAGCTACTCCTATTATCATCATGTGTTGAACTAGAGAGAGAGAGAGAGAGAGAGAGAAGAAAAACAAAAACAAACAAAAATCAAAACCTCATTGATGTTGTGGATGAAAGTGCTGCCTATATTGTTAGAAAAACCACCAATATTGTTCATAATTTTGCTGGTGGTAAACAACACCAAAGGGGTGCCTATGCCATCACCAATGGCCCCAAAGAGACCAAAAATCATGAGGAACCAGTCTAAGCCATCAGCATGCATGAAAATAGACCGAAGAGAGCCATTCTTATTGTTAAACAACACTACAATTGGGTTTTGACTTTTATGCCGCATGTAACTCCTCCATTCTTATTGTTAAACCATGTTAGGTGGCTGGACAAAACTAGAGTAGAAGACTGATTAGGCCCAAAGTTCTTAATACTTTATAGAAAATATATCTAGCCAAATATAAAGCATAAACAGAGCAAAATTATGAACAATAAATACTTGATAACTCATTTAAAAAATACTTGATAACTCATTTAAAAAATACTTGATAAAATGAAAATAAAACAAAAGGAACTAGGTTGTTTTATTTTCATTTTATCAACTAATTGCAACATTGTTGACAGTCAATAAATACTTGATAACTCATTTAAAAAATACTAAATGAATGCTACCTGTTTATAACCTCCAGAAATTTTAAACCATTTATTTCTTCTCCACCCATTCTCCGAACAGATCAATCTTCATAATTCTCAAAAAGAAAAAAACCCAACTCATGATTCTTGCTTTTTTGGCACAGAGAAATTAATAATGAATTTCATAAAGAAAGAAAATGAAATTGGGCATGAGAAGTAAAAGAAAGAAAAACTTGAATTTGAAAAATACCAAGCATTACTCGAAGATATACTGGGGTGTTGGATTTAAAATTTTGGATTGGGATTTAGGGATTTCTATCCTGACAAATTCGTCATAAAAATGCTAGCAGCACAAGTTATTATTTTGCTCATAAATTGGGAATTAGGGATTTATAAAAAGAGCATTACTCGAAGACGGATATTGGGATTGGGTTCAGAATCGTCTTGAAAAAAGAAGAAGAAATGGGTTTTAGTCTTTCATATTGAAATCACAAAAAGGAGTAAATGAGAAACGGACGTGCACCGCAATCCGCACTTCAACGCTGCGAGCCTCCACTCGTTCCTCTTTCGCGAATACGAATGAGCCTCCACTTCTTCGAGATGGCACACAGGTCATGGCACAGGCGAGCTCATTATGCGTACTCACGGTGTGAGCTCAACAATGGACGTTGGAGCTTCAGGGAGAGAGAGCGAGGTTTTGATAACGGGTCACAACACGCAGATGATGTGCATCAGGGAGAGAGAGCGAGGTTTGAGGGAGAGAGGGGTTTAAGATACAGAGCTCCAGAGAGAGGTTTAAGCTAGGGCACAACAATGGGCGTTGGAACTGTGGCTAACTAGCTAGAGTGTTTGATTCAGGTGGTTCAAAAGTAGGTGCAAGCGTACGGGCCAGGGCCGAAACAAAGACGGGCTTATGGTTTCACCGTCGTTGTCTTACATTAGTTAATTACAAAATTGCCACCAGGTTACATTCTAAGACGATTCTTTGTAACTGCCTTAGAATGTGTGACTTAAAAAACAAAATTTCTCACCCGAATTACAAAATTGTCACCGCCTCCTATTCTAAGGCAGTCCTTCAGAGTCGTCTTAGAAACAACGTCTTAAAAAAGCGCTTTTGTAGTAGTGATGGCTGGACCTCATCACAACTTTAATTAATTGGATTCTTCAAATTAATTTATTAAAACATAATAATTTCTATTTTCTTTGTTGTGTCTTGTCTTGTCTTTCAATACTAATTATTAATATCTTTTTGCTAAAAAAATATAGCATCGCGGTGCATCCAGATTCTTTGATCACTCGTTGAGACTTGCAAAGGTGTGTTCTATCTCCCATCATGGCGAACCCTTTGTAAAATTCTTTTGAATTATGAGTAAGGTTGGTGTTTTTATTTTTACTTTTTAATGTGTTACCTTAATTTTTAATTCAGATAGGAGTTTCGGTAGGTTGCTGCTGCTTGTGAATGTTTTATTTTGTTAAAAGTCTTGATTTATGCCTTTTTCGTTATGCTAATGGTATAACTCGTAGATATATGACAAGGCCTATTGACGGTGTGCTTTGATCACTAGAAAAATGATGGCTTGTGAATTTTATTTAATCAATTGCAATAATATTTGATTCAATTTATAATCTGTATATTATTCCCCTTCATTTTGTAGGACAAAATATTTAAAAAAAAAATATTAACTCAAAATTAATACCTCAATGTAAGACATTAACTCCGTTAGTGTCATTGCAATACATTTAATACCTCAAAATTCTTTCTTTCAGTCTCCCAAAATATAACCTTCTATTGTTTAAGACATTAACTCCATTAGTGTCATTGCATTATAGGTAAACATACATTCATGTGTAACCAGTGAAATACTTATCTTTGATGAGTGACTAATCCACATGATTTTAATTTTATTTTATATGGAGAAATTAAATAAAAAAATTCTATTGGTCAAATTGAGGCAAGTCACGTTCAATTTTGATTCAAACCTATATTTACTAACTTATATTTACTTTTGATTCAAACTTATATTTACTAACTTTTTCTATTTTTGTGGTCAGATCTGAAAGTACTAATAATAAGAAGTTTTGTATGAGTGTCGGTTTGATGTACATTAATTCTTTATAGGTTCAAATAAAAGTCCAGTACATTTATTCCTTGACATCATTTAATAGCAGATATGTTGGTGGATTTTTATTTACGCAAGGTGGGAGTCATAAAGTTGTATTTATTAGTATTACTTTTTGTTCCCTGGTATATTCTTGTTCATGCTACATGAAATAAGTTGATGTGGAATAATGTAGATAGATAAAGTGAGTCACAGTAGCGATGCACTGTTTTTAACTTTGTATTTGTCACTACAAAAAAAATGGCTTATACCTACGGATAACCATTATCATTATAGATGAAAAATTCGTAAGTAAATGTATAATAGACTTTGTACTTCGGACATTTCTTCCATCAATTTTGAGGGGTGTATAGCAACGGCTAATAGTATGTCACTATAAGTTTTACCTACAGATATAATTTTTCCTACAATTATATTCCACTGTCACTATAGATAGTACTTACTATTTATAGTGTGTAGGTAAAAGTCATTAACTTCTACTTATATCTCCCAACTGTAGGTAAAAGCCTTTAATTTTACCTATCGTCTTCAAGTGTAGGTAAAAAGCGTATTATAATAATAATAATAAATCTTCTAGATATGCCCACTTACTTATTCATATGTTTTTTTTTAATTACCATATGGAAAATAACATTTAAATTGGAAGAATATGTAAGTTATAAAAATAAAAGAAACAAGGAAAAACAAAAACAAAAACAGATAGTATCAAGATGAAAGATAATAATAATAATAATAATAATAATAATAATAATAGTTAATGAATAAGTACATCATTAAAAGAAGCTAGCTAGCTTATGTTTTAGTATAGCTAGCAGTACAGTAAAAAAAAACTTATAATTAAATAACAATTTGTCATTCACACAAACAAGGTATATATATATATATATATATATATATATATATATATATATATATATATATAAACAAAAAGAAGAAAACTATTCATTGTCTCTACTAATATGGTGTGAAAACATTTTTGCCAAAATCTTATAGAAACTTGATATAATCCAAGAGAATAATTCTTATTAAGAGTAGAATTGTCAATTAAATACCAATATGGTGTGACATAATTCATAAGTAACATTATTTATTAGAGATTATGAACTTAATTCTTGCCTTGTGTATGAACAAATTATCATCATTTTAAAAGATCAGTCATTGATTTTCGGTTGAGAAATACATTGGTTCAAACCAACAATTCTCAATCAAATTATCTTGAGTCATAACAAAACTTTACTAGCTGGTTGCTCTTTCCTAACCTTTCTAACTATTGCAGAGCAGAACCATACAGGAAGAATACAAAAAACTCCACCAATATTTTGGCATTCCATATTTTGCCAAAATCTTATAGAAATAAATCAAATTTATATAGACTCACTTTGTCTCTTTTCAACTTTAGCAATTTAAGCTCCTCTTGGAAAGACTTGTTCAATTTCTCTTCTTCTGGCATTAAAGAAAGATCCAGATTGTTGGTCGTTTCTATTTAAACATGTGAAATGATAATACAATCTAGATATTCTAAATGCAGAATAATTACCCTGGAGTTTTAGCTGAATATTTACCAACTTTTTGCGTTCTTGCTCTAGTTCCAACTTCATTTTTCGTATCTCATGAATATGTTGTACTGCTGCTGGGGGACTAAATTTTCCCTCTATCATATCTGCTTGTTCCTAGAAGGCATTCATACATATGCTATCAGTTCACTCAAAACTAAAAAGAAATATAAATCCTACCAAAAAGTTTAAATAAAAATGACCAGAACCAAAAACAAAAATAGAAAAGCAAACAAAAACTTATTTTCTTTATTTTTTTAAAAAGTGCACATCATGCTTCTTAGGACTCCATGAAAAACGAATATAAATTTGGACAAAAAAGATCAAAATAGACAAGTAATATAAATGAAACAACCTAATTAATAAATCTTTCTACATAAATTCATTACTTGAGGATGACAAAATATCCAAGATGTAGTTACCTTGCCCTTTACTTGTAAGTTTGAATGTTTAGATACCATCTTACTTTGACTAGCATCAGATTCCAAAGAAGATGTGGTTTCATTGTTTGTAGCATAACGATTTTTCATTTGAGTTGTGAACCTATGCAGTCAATTTGGTGATTGGTCATTACTTCCCTGCATAAATATTTAAAGTGATCAACAAGAATCTTGTTGTGAATCTTGGTTCAGTAGTGCTACTAGAAACTAGAAAGAAAAAATTTATTGCAACTGGAATGAAGAGTACAAGGTTTTAAATGATAGTAGAAAACAAGTACATATCAACCCCCTAGAGCTTAGCTCCTATAGTGGAAGTGTCCTATGTTCTTATAAAAATTCCTAAAAGGTAGCTCTGATACCAAGTTGAAGACGGAATATTTTGTCAATGGAAATGGAAATGTTCTAATTGCAGCATAATATAGCTGGATATTTAAAGCCATTTAAAAACCTATATGTACAGCTGGATATTTAAAGCCATTTAAAAACCTATATGTAATTGCAAATCTGTGCTTTTTTCCTTAATTAGAATATAACAGCTGCAGTATAGGGATTTATGGTAGTTTTGCTAATTTACAGGGCTGAAAATCAGCTTGTATTTATTTGTAATCAGCTTATATTTATTTGTAATAAGCAATATTTATAGGGGAATACATGGCAATTCTGTTTATTGAGTTTCTAAAAGATCTTCCACTAATAGTTTTTGCAGATAAACACTCCAATGGTACCTCCCCTGAGAGAGGGTTGCATACATACCTTTCTGATTCATTCCACTTTGAATTTAAAGCAAGACCATTCTGGAGATAAGCATTCCCAACTGTTATAGCTTGAACTTGCTTGCAGTGCTGCAATTGACCACCACCATCATTTAATTGATTCAAAAAATTTAAGCACACTAAAAAAAATCACAAACCATGCTAATTATCAATGTGCTTCATTATTCACTTGTAGTTGCACCTTTAAGAGCAGTAGTGAAAGAATATGTTGAAGGGTCTATTTCATGTAAAACAAATGAGAGAAAATGAGGTGAAAAAGAAGTTAAGACTTAAAACAATGAACTCCTTTGAATTGGAGTGAGAGAAAAAAACATGTACCTTTTAAGAAGTATCCGGGTGAAGAAGCAGTGCTAGAAATGATCTTGTGTCTTCTCTAAAGCTTCTCATGTAAGATCCTGAGTACCTTCGAGTTGGTTACCTCATGGCTAATTCAAGCTTTCACTGCCCATTCTCTCAAATTGAACTCTGACACATCTCTACTTCTTGAGCTATAAGGAAGTGATTCAGCTGTTAAGGCCATGAATTTTAGTTAGAAAATAATTCAGCAGAGTGGAATGTTGTTGTTGTAAATGTTGGTTCAAGTCACTCTCACTCCAACTCAAACTAGTGAATGAGCTTTTGAAAAAAGTGTAATTTTCTAAAAATAACTAAATGAATGAGCTTTTGAAAAAACAAGAAAAGTTAAGAACATTCTAGCTACAACATTTGCAGTTAAGAGCATTCTGGCTATCATGTAGCTTAAGCAATAGGCATACATGTATCAGATCTTTTCTATAGTAATAGAGATGTCAAGTTAAACAAATTAAAAAAAAAGAGGAACTAAAAGAGTAATTTAGCCATAAAAAATAATTAATAAAATAAGAAATAGGAAAACATCATTAATTAGTTAAAATAAAAAGAAGTTATTTGTGCTAAATATTGTGAGAAAAGTTTTTACGCTAAAACAATTGTATATCCCTGGACATAGTAGCCACCTGTGAGTACGTAGACATTGAGACTCTATGTAAAAAAAGATATAAACACAATTTTTATAAAATAAAATTTCATAAAATTCAAATTTATAAGATTTATTCTTAGTTCCTACAATGCATATACGCGTGTTTCAGTGCTTTTTAACTTTCCTTATATTTGCTTCAAAAATATGGTAGATTTTAGAGATATATGAACTTAGTCCACCAATTAAATTATAACTTGCACTACTAGAAAAGTAGTTTTTTAAGTCGCAATATCTACGACGGTTCTACGTAAACGATGTAGAAGAAGGCGCGGTGGCAATTTTGTAATTAGGGGGAAAAATTTAGTTTTCACGTCGTACATTCTAAGGCGGTTATAAATAACCGTCTTAGAATGTTGTAAGTGGCATTATTGTAATTAAGTACAGTGAAGACAACGACGGGTTTCGAGCTACGACCGTCGTAGTATTACAAATATTAAAATTAGGCTAAACCCGCGGCGCGCCTGCAATCCCTCAGCCATTGTCTCAGGCACTTTCATTTGTTCCACAACCATTTTCTTCGAACCTCACCCACATTTGTTCCTCAAGCTTTTTACATTGTGCATGTCCCTCAACCTCACCCACATTGTGTCCCTGAACCTGACCCTGAACCTCACCCATGTTGTGTATCTCAAACCCTAGGTTGTTGTTTCTTGTTATTAGGTTACAAGGCATCAAAAGTGTTTGCACGCGCAGCCGGCGAATGTGTTCGTCACCTGCGGATCACGGGGGTGGGGCTCTGTGAGAGGCTTCAAACCATTGGAGAAGAACTCTCTGTTTATGCAAACAATTTGGGCGTCAACTTGGAGTTCTCGGTGGTGGAGAAGAATTTGGAAAATCTGAAACCAGAGGACATAAAATGGAGGGAAGAATAGGTTCTTGTGGTGAATAGCATTCTGTAGCTGCATTGCATGGTGAAGGAAAGTCGTGGGGCTTTGAATTCGATGCTGCAGATGATTCACGGGCTAGGAATTTTAACCGTTCTTACCTGTAGTTTTGTCTCACAGCCGCAGACAGAGATGGAAGCTGTGTGTGGAAGTTTTTGGGTCACATTCTTTCTTCCACACTCACCCAAGTCTAATCTCCCTCTATTTCGCTCTACTCATCAACACCTAACAGCATTTCCTTCACAATCCCATCTTTTCTTATATCACCCTCCTCCCTATGCCAATGCTAAAACCCTTCGTGCCAGAACCTCCTCCAAACTCGTCATTTTCCTTCTCCACTTAATTGCTTCTTTGGTTTCCTCTCTTTCAACTATTTCAATTTTCTTAAGTCTGATTTATGAGAAGTGTTGTTGTGATTGTTAATTATTCTAATTCTAATTCTAATGCACAGGAACAAGTTGACCATACTTACATAATGGTCAAGCCCGACGGCGTGCAACGTGGCCTCGTAAGTTTCCTAATTTGTTCTTCTGGTTTTAGGAATAGAGAACAAAATAATAATTCAAGTTATAAGAGATGTTTATCTGTTTTTATTATGCTGATCTTTAGCTCATTGTTTTTTGAATAATGGTTACTTATGGCTGGCTACTTGTGCTGACAACTTTAGGTGGGAGAAATTATTTCTAGGTTTGAGAAGAAGGGGTTTAAGTTAACCGGCTTGAAGCTCTTTGAGTGCTTGTGTGTATGTATGTCATGTGTTGAGTGCAGTGGTTTTTCTTACTGTTGGGATTATTATGGGGTTCAGGTACGAAAGAAGAAAAAGAGAGAGATAGAAGGCTCCCAATAATATTCTATCAAATTGATATGGAGTACAATAATGATAGTGATATCATATGATACAAATTATTAACTCAATCGATAGTCCTATTCGAACTAAGAATACAATTAACCTTAATTAAATAAGGAAATATGATGAAAAGATTGATTCTTTCCTTGGTTAGAAAACTAATTGATTCCACAATATGTTCTGAAGATCTTCTAAGATGTTCAAGATGCATAGAGGATACAATGGTAGCACTCCCTCTATAAACTTAAGCTTGTTACAAATAAACATAAAAATAACTTAAGTGCAGTAGTGCACACAATGGGAGATGTGCTCTTGTAAAGGTGCATACCAGGAGAGGCACCTTCATTAGGACACACAATGGGAGAAGAGCCAAACCATATTTTCTTTAGAGCTAATATGCAAAAGGACTGGTTGGAACAGAGCCAACATGTTGTTAGACAGGTTCAAACGATGTCAATCTGTGGTAAGAGTAGGGCTGGAACAGAATTATACAGTTCGAAATGTAGCTGGAACAGAGTGATAAAAGTGAGAAGAAAAACAATATATGGGTTTTGTGGGGTTGAATAACTATTTAATGAGACTCATAAACTTGAGACATGAAACTCTCTTCAAGGTGGATACCATGGCCTGATTATGGGTTTTAGGTAGGGAAGAAGGAAAATAGAGAAAGGAGCCTCCTAATAATAATCTATTAAATTAATAGGATATATAATGATATCAATACCAAATATTAACTCAGTGGACTATTTATATTAATGATACGATAAAGCAGATTATTTTTCCCTAAATAAACAAGGAAAAACAATGAGAATATACAATATGTTAAAAAATCTTTTAAGGCATTTCAAGATACACAGAAGGTATTATGATATATTCTAACTATTATATCATCTGAAAGGTATGTTAGAATCATTGTGTATACGATTTCAATAGAACATTAAAAAAATAACTTGTCTAATAATTGTTAACATATGCTATTTGATTTCATTGTAGTTGCATGAAGTGATTACTGAACCATATAATGTGGACTTACATTTTTTGTTTGCAGTAATGTTGATTCTTTTGTGTTTTTTTAATGTGATTATTATATTTATTAGGCTTATTATGATTGTTTATGGTTCTAGGAGCATTACAAGGATCTAAAACAAAAGTTATTCTTCCCCAAGCTGATTGACTATATTACTTCAGGTCCTGTTGTGTGTATGGTATAACTCGCTCCAATAGAATTCCAATTTCACCTGCATTTTTGCAATGTTTGATATGATGCTATGTTTGCAAGGCTTGGGAGGGGGTTGGGATAGTCGCATCGGCCCGTAAACTTATAGGCGCTACATATCCTCTTCAAGCTGAACCAGGCACAATAAGAGGAGACCTTGCTGTTCAGACACGAAGGTAACAACTTTTTTAATCTTTTGCAGCTGACTTTCACTTTTGAGTGCCTTCACTTAGTCAATAATCAAGATAGGCTTCACAGCATATGTGTCAAGATTTAGGATTGACATGATTTTATGTTGAACTTGCCAGGAATGTTGTTCATGGCAGTGACAATCCTGAGAATGGCAAGCGTGAAATAGGTAAGGCCTCTTATGCTATCCAGTTTAACCCAAATACATGCAACAAACATAGATGTGAATTGTGAAAGAGAACAAAAAAAGTTAGCCATTGATTTGTTGAGACAATACGTTCAGCATATTTGATGTGGTGGAAGCTATTGTAGTTGGCCTATTGAGAAACACTAAGTGGATAGTAATCTTTATATGGTTTTATTAGGTTTCAATTTTTGCATGTTTGGATGTAAAAAAGTAACTATTTGTTAGACGTCAAATAAAAAAGTAAAAAATAAAAATGTAAAAAAGTATTTGTAGTGATAGAATCTTTGTAAAAAAAGTTCTTTGTAGAGTTTACAAATATCTTTTATATAGATAATCATTCTTGAGTTACTATTGATTAAGTGGAAATAAGTCTATGACAGTAAATTCACACATTTGGATGAAGTAATCTAACTATGAAAATAATTTAATTTACAATAAAAAGTAATACTTGTAGTTATTAAAAAATGAAAAAAAATCTAAAAACAAAAATAAAAATAAAATATACGGTATGGTTTGCACAGATAGGCACCCTTTTTGTCAAGCAAGGGATTACACTTGATAGAGGCATTGGCAGCTTCAATAGATTCAGGGAACAAATCCCCAAAATTACGACAAAATTTTAAGCTTCAAATTCAAATCTATGGTGGTGAGAAAAACTTCCTGTAACTCAACAAAGAATAAAATCAGTATAAATTAAATTTGAAATAAAAGTCACTGTTTCATCATGGGAACGATAGGGATTAAAAAACATTGGTCATAGCACTAGGGTGTTAAACGATGGACAAGTTGTGGTTTCAATTATTTTCCTCCTTTAATTCAGTTTTGAAATTTTATTTGGCCATTCATTCAGAGTATTTCTTTGTCTGCTAGCACTACAATACACTACGTATGTTTCGGAGATTAGGATGGTTCGTGGGTCTGAATCAAACCAATTTGTCAACCAAAAGGTTGCTCAATGCAGACCAAACTGCCTCTTCTAGGGCAAATCACCAACTTCCTATACTCGATGTTGTTCATGAAGTTGCTGTTTACATTCATAGGTTTCACAATCTCAACCTTTTTGAACAAGGGTAAGCTTTCATTTCTGCAATTCGGGTGGTTTTATTTTATTTACATTTTAAACACTTCTTTTTTACATTTTATTTTTAATTATTGTTATTGTTGTGCAGATGGTACAGAATCAAGATTACTTTGAGATGGGAGGACGGTGATGACTCCCATCCTGGGGTTCTTGCAGGGGTTGCTCAGTATGAAGGTGAAATTAATATATTCCTAATATTTTTATGTGTTCATGTTTCATTGCAGTTATGTTCTTTAGTTTGACTTTAGGTTGCTTGAAAATTTGGTCTTTAATTGAGCCTGATGGCGTTATGCAATTCATGTGACTGACCTTACCTTTTTTTTGTTGGTTCAAGTGATACTCTGCTCCCTTGAACAAGGTCTCAGTTCGAGTCTTATAGACGAAAAAAATATGATTGGAAGGAGAGAATTTCACCAAAGGTGACCATTCATGTTATCCAATGGAGATTAGTCATCGACAAAGTCGAGGGATACTCCATATAACAATAACAGGGTTACCAAAAAAAAAAAAAAAAAAAAGAAATCAGCTTAGGGAACATAGAATAGAACTTATTTCCCATTTTTTCCCTCTTTTTATTTTTAATTATACTATATGAGCAAATAAGGTTTGAAAACTTATTTCAGTTCTCATGATTTTTAATTAACCATTCCAAACTTCTTTTTTTTCCAAAATGAGTTTTCCAATGTTGTTCACCATTTTCTCTGATAAGTTTTCAGTGTGCAAAACAAATGCTAAATGGGGATTCCAGTGCCAATGTATTTTTCTGTTTTCAACCCATATTAGCCTTGATTGGGATATGTTCTCAAAATCTTTATGCCTACAATTTTGAACTGCCTTACTGTTTGATTTTCATGAGACATTAGCACTAGCATGCTGAATATGCAGAGCATTTATTTTTTTGCCCGGTTAATTTGCTGTCTTGCTTTCTTCTTAGATTGATTAAAATGTTCGAATTTGTCTTTCCTTTGAGGTGCAGCTCCTAAAGTGGGTGCCGACAATTTATGTGGAGTTTTGATGATTGATGATAAAGACAATAGTTTTTCAACGTCGTCATTCCGGATTAGATATGCAAGGCAGGATGTAATTCTTGCTATCATGATCTCATTCTATGTATCTTATGGCAGATACAAGGTCACTTCTACTCTCTCTCGGTTATTTTATGTATAAACCATACACTTCTACCTTTTTTTTTCTTCTTCTTCTTCTAGGCCACAAATATCTTTGCTAATGATTATTTTTATCCACAGGGAAAATCCTCTGTTGTTATCTTGAAGTTTGAGCTCTTTCACACTCCAACACCTAAAATACGGTTAGTTAATGATGCTCTTTCTTCTCTTCTGTTCATTAACTGAGTGAAACTTCCTTACTGGGATTCAGATTGAACTGGAGTTAATGATGATGATGATTAGAGGTTGTAGTTAAATGATTTCACACTTGTTGTAGTTAAATGATTTTATTTATGTTGAAAATGATAGTTTTGGTTCTTATCGATGTTGTTAATGATTAAGGATAAAAAAAAAAGCAAAAAAATTCCATCAAAAACGCAAAAAAAAAATTTACTAAATACTACGATGGTTATAGTATAACCGTCTTAGTATGATGGAGTTTCTACGCTAGTTATATTAAAACCATCGTAAAAAGCAATCTCCAAAAAAAATATTTAAATACTAAGACGGTTGTTATAGAACCGTCTTAGTCTGTTGAACATACTACGACGGTTATATAGCAACCGTCGTAGAAAGTCAAGTTGCAAAATGGACATATTAAGACAGTCTAGCTTCCAACCGGCATAATAGGGGGATCTTTCTAAGATGGTTATATCACAACCGTCGTAGAAAGTCCTGTCCTCAAACAACCATTTTAAGACGGTCAGCAATACAATCAGCATAGATTGTTGTGACATACTACGACGGTTCAACTCCAACCGTATAATTTCCAGTAGTGTTGTCTGTGTCCTTATTTCTCAAATATTATAGTAATGCAACATTCTCATTTCTAGAATCTCAACCAGGGTGTAGTATAGAATAATATTTCTTCTAAGTGATAAGACTGAAAAAGTCACCATATATATGAACTAATTACCTGATAGAGTGGCCATTGATCTTGAATCCTGGTTTGTTTGGCTGCACAAAAGCTGCTCCAATGAATCTTGGCCCAAATGGAGGCTTTTTCTTTGAAGCTACGTACTCAGTCCCCTCAGCCTTGGGCACAGGAACAATCTTCCTGTCAAAATATGCAACTAACTTTCTTTCATCAAGATAAATTACTCATTTATATTTAAGCAACAAAGCTAAAATCGCAGTCAAGTCAAATAAAAGCGAACCGAAATGACAAACTATAATAAAAGAAGAGACTACAACAAGGTCAATTTTGAAGAATCAAGCGAAAAGGAGAAACAAACAGAAGCTAAGAACCGAACTCCAAAATGAAATGAAATAAATAAATAAATAAAAAGTTCAAAATGAAGATAAAATTAGAAAGCAGAAATTAATAGTGAAGTGAAGAAAAAAACTCTGAAAGTAATTGACCTGTTTAACCGCAAGAAGCTCTCCGAAATCGAGATTCATTCCAACATAGACTTGGCCAAAGGCACCGCAACCGATCAACTCGCCTTTCTGCCATTGGATCGGAGGAGTAGCGTTCTTAGGAAAGGACGGCGGCGGAGGCGACGGCAGAGAGGGTTTGGAGAAGACTCTGGAACTTCGGATACAATAACTGATCTTATCAACGAGGCTTCCTATGACTTCGAGCGAGGAGGCTTCTTCGTTCTCTGGCGAACTGCAAAATACCAGTGATCGACGAACTGATCTGAAAATGTCTTGCATTTGTAGTGATCTCTGTTGTGAGAGTAAGAGTGGAGAAAGATTCGAGTGCGAGAAACGTTGTTGTGTCGGCAACCACAGAACATAACTGAACTATACAAATACAAAGGGGAGAATGGAAGAGGGAAAAGGGGTCGCGAACATCACTTTTCAAATTTTGGGTGAGTTGAGAATATAATTAAAGTTATTTATGGGGTCGTTTTGTTAATTGTTTAGTTGGCAGGACTTGAATTGTAAATTATAACGATTTTAGTCTCTTCTTTTTTTATATTTTTTCTTTGAAATTATATTTTTTTTTCTATTTACACTTATCCAATCCAACCAAAACTTATTTATAAATAGTTACAAAATTATATATTTGCATGTATACATTATCTATACTCATGATTTTAAATTCATCATTAAAATAAACAATGATAGAAATAAAAAAAAATATAGTTAAATGATACTTATATCTATAGTTTATCATATATAGGTATAAGTTACATATATCCATAATTTTAAATCTAAAAATAAATATTGTCTAAATTAAACACTTATAATGATTGTCATTGAAAGTGTCTATAGGTATATAATGAATTTTTTGTAGTGAGTTTTACCTACACTAATCGACCATAGACATAATTTTTTTTTAAGTTTTACCTACATAAAATAGTTGTAGGTAAAAGTCTAAGGAATTTACCTACACCAAATAATAGTAAGTACAAGTTATTAAGTTTTACCTACATTCATCCATTGTAGATAGAAGTATTTTTTAGTTTTACCTATACTAATTCATGACTGTAGGTAAAAGAAGTCTGTAAGTATAAGTCATTTTTCTTATAGTGCGTGGTGGTGGTTCTTTTGCTTTATAGCTAGTTCTTTTGTTAGTCACATTCACATAATACGCAGAGGTATGCACCTTTGTGTCTTTGTGTATGTGTAATTGTGTATCCACTTCAAACATGAAAGTCAAGGGGATCGACCCACTTCAGTTTTTCAGCATCATTATTTTTAAATTTTTTTAAAATTTTAATTTTTTTAAAAAAAATAAATTTTCTAAGATGCTTCTTTGAAAAATCATCTTAGAATGTTTACATTTTAAGATGATTTTTGTAAAAATCGTTTTAAAATGCTCAATTTTTTTAAAAAAAAATTGTTAAAAAATCACGAAAAATCGTCTTAGAATTAGAATCCTTAATTTATTTTTATTTTTTAAAAATAAATAAATTATAAGATGGTTTTTTGAAAAAATCGTCTTAGAATTCTCAATTTTTTTATTTTTATTTTTTTAAAAAAATATATTCTAAAACGGTTATTTTCCTGAAAATCGTCTTAGAATTATAGCTTTTCTAAGATATTTTTTTGGGAACCGTCATCGTAGATGCGAACATTCTACGACGTTGCCTAGGACGATGGTAAACAACCGATGTAGAATGTGCTTTTTTTAGTAGTGTAGTCATTTTGATAAGATAAAACATTTAGTTTATCTCTTCTTTGTACAAGATCTCTTGTTTCAATGAAGGAAGGAGAGGAGAGGTCGTAGGTTCAAATTCTCTGACTAACAAAAACTAATAACTAATATTGGCCGATAAAAGAAAATGTTACGATAGTAATATAGAAATAGAAAATGGTAAGAGACAATGTGAATAGTTTGTTTTTATGTAACCCTCCAGTTTATGCCTATCGCTTGCAGATGCTGGGCATATATGTATTTTTATGCAGCTATATGCTTTATCAGTATGGATTTGGTCATACGGTTGCTTCTGCTTGGTCATTGACTTTGTTCTTTACTTTGTCACCTATTCTCTTCTTTATTTTGTTTACAAGTCCAAGATCTGGTGTGGGGAAAGGGAAAGATAGGCTAAGCTGAGGCAAAGGGGCTTCACTTGGATTTGAACATCTGGGATCAAGTAACCTTAGTTGTTTGTTTTTCAAAAAATGGTTATGTTTGAACAATTTCCCTCCGACATTTATTGAAATGGTATTTTCAATTGAGTAATATCACAAACTAGAATTAGATTGACTCTATGATCACTTACATTGGTTGCTTTTAAAATTGTAAGCATAAATATTAAATGGAATGCCTACCATGTGACTATAGGATTGAGACCATACTACAATTTGATAACAACATGTTCTCTTTTAGAATTTTTAGATTTGGAATAGTGTGGTCTCCCTTAAATGATGTGCTATTATGAATTGCTGATTCTATCATTTCGTGTGAGATTTTTGACCAAAGGTTGTGCATCGGCATTGTATGAGAATTGTTATTGTAATGGTGGCCAATATTTTATACATGTCTTTGGCCTGCAATGGATCCTAGCTACTTGGTTCTTTCAATGTGATCGTTTCTCTTGCAATGATTTGCTATGCCCATTTGCTTTGTTGTAATGAGTAACAATGCAAGATTGTTTTGTCTCGTGCTTTGGTAATTGGATGTTATAGATGTAATTAGATAAAAATAATGTTGTATGAATTGCTAGGGATTTAGTGACTTGTGGAAGGAACACTCTTTCATGAAACATCTTTCATTCTTTTCTGTATGATTCATATAATTGACTATAGAGGGATCACGCAAGAGTGCATAGGTGTTAAGAAATTGTTTAGCAATATATTCTCTAATAAATTTTGACGAGTCCTCTTGGCTATAGCAACCAAACAAGATGAAAATAACTTTTAACATCTAACATTGTGTTTGAATGGTTTGGTTTAGGGTAGTTCATGATGTTTTGATATTGAATTGCTTGGATATTGAGGAAGCTTGGAGGGGTTGATGGGGACCCGGTGCTGAGAGGGACGAGGATAAGGGCTACGTGGGAGTACGTGAGCTCAGTTGAAGGTGGGCAACTGGGGATGGTGGGTTCGTGTGTGATTTGTGGATGTGGGAGAGTTGATTTGCACCATCTCCCGATCGCCACCTCGTACCACATATGACGGGTACCCCATAATCCTACAAGCTTGAAGTGAGAAAGTGTGGAAGAGTCAGTCTTCCTACTTTTATTTGTTGACCACAGAGTGGTACCTGGAGATATGTCACGGGGGTCAGGAGACCTTGGGGACGTCAGGTGGGGTGCTATTGCCCAAAACCAAGCTTCACCAATCGCGACCCAACCCGGGCATCGATTACACAGTGTAAGTTGCAGGTTTCCATGTTCTGAAGCTGTGTAACTCGAGTTTGGCCTCTGGTAATCGATTACCAATGCTGTGTAATCGATTACCAGAGAAGAAAACCCTTGAGGCATACCTTTTAACTACATGTAGCGGTTATGGGACGCATTGTGTTGTTACCCGTAGTTAGATTTCTCGTGAAAGAGTCTACCCCCTTTTCTCTTATTTCTTGTAGATCGTGATGGCAGCGCAATTAATCCATGATCGAGTGGAGATGGAGTGCCTAGAGGGAGTTTGGGAGACCCTCGAAGGCAATGCGAGGTGCCGATTCCGTGGCACGATTCGATTCACGGCTACTTCATTGGTACATGCAGAGGAACCCGCACTCACGCTTCAGCGAACTGTGGAGTGGATATTACCTACACCTACTCCATATCGACTAGTGGAGCCAGTCCAAGTGATAGAGGTTTCGTCATCTGAAGAAGACCCTGAGGAGGACCCAGAGGAGTTACCTCCTGAGCCTGTTGTGGATGCTCTTGACTTTCCCGAGGGTGATGAGGACGCACTCCCTAATGTGGATTCTCCAAAGGACGTCATGTCAGCATTTGAGGCAGACTCTATGGAGGAGAGCGGCCCTAGAGGGATAGCGACTAGTGGAGACTCTTCATCATAGTAGACGGCTCCTTAGACTAGTGTCGCAACCTACCCTTCGGCGGGAGGGCGACGCGAGACTCGCGGGATGCGTGTTCCACGAAAGGAATACGCGCGGAGTCGCCACCAACGTTTATTTGAGGAAAACGTCGGAAAAGACGCGATCTACGAACTTTTAAGTAAAAGGTTCGGGAGTTGTATTTACGCACGGGGAAGGTATTAGCACCCCACACGTCCGCCCCAAGGGACGGCAGCCTTTAATCGAATGTGCAAACATGACTTTGATTTTTACGTTCCTTTTTATGTCCTTATATCCTTTTATACCCTTTTTATATTTTTCCCTTTTTTGTGGTCGACAAGGGTGTTTCCCTTTGCTCCTACGTATTCCTCAATTTGGGATGAGAAAATCAGACCTACGTAGTTCTTTTTTATCAAGTGATTCTTTTTTACTTTAAGAGGTGATCATTTTAAGGCGTTGGACCTTAAAAATGATCCATTTTACTTAGTGAGGAAATGAAATGACAAACTTCAAAAGCCTATTTTTTATGGACGAGCTTGACTAGGCGAATTGATTTTAGCCTTTAGTTTCACTTTAGTTATTAATCAATTCGATTAAGAATGAGAAATCCCAAAGAGAAAACGTCCACTTGATTTTCCGCTTTATTTTACTAAAAGATGTCTTTTTGATTATTATATTATTTTTTACCTCTTTTTGATTTCCAACGTGGTTACGGCACGACCGAACGGTCGGAATTTATTTTAACCGAAGTTAATGGATAATACAATTCAAACGTTCGGTGGAAATTTATTTTATTTTTAAGTTAAGCGAGAAATGACTTAAGTAAAATGGCTTAAGCACGTCAACAGGGGGTATAAAAAGTAAACAAAACGAGAATAAAAATGCACGAAACACAATGTGGACCACTACGGGCACATAGAATGAATCGAAAAGCTTGGTTCGAGGTACTTACCCGTTGAAGATCGAAGAACGATGAAGAACGAATGAAGAACGTCGAAGAACGGTTGAAATCTTTGCGAAATTCCTCACGGAAAACGTTACGGAAACGTTTCGGAAGCGCCTCGGCTTAGATTTTCTTCACGGAAACAATTTTTCCAAGCAAATTCGAAAGAGAGAGAAGTGCCAAAGGGGCTGAACCCCTTCCTTCTTGCCTTCCTCCCCTATTTATAGCAAAATAGGGGAGGTGGTTGCCGCCCAGCTCGCCCAGGCGAGCTCAGCTCGCCCAGGCGAGCAGGGTTGCTTCCTCCAGAAGCAACCGCCTTCTGGAGGAATGTTCCGGAGGGCCCAAGTGGGCCTGGGTGCTATTTGCACCCCCATTTTTACTAAGTACACCCCCTCTGCTGTTTTTTGGTGATTCTTTTTCCGTAAAGTTACGGAAACTTACGAATTTCGTAACGATACTTGTTTTCTTTCCGTAATGTTACGGAACCTTGCGGATTACATAATCATCCCCTTTTTGACTTACGGAATGTTACGGAACCTCACTTAATTATGCAACGATGCTTCCATTTGATTTCCGGTGTGTCACGGAAACTTACGGATTGTGCATCAATATTTTTTTGGTTTTTCGGCATGTCCTGGAATTTCACAAATTGCCTAATGATGGGTGCCAAGCACCTCACGAGGACCAAAGAATGGTCGCACGTCATCGAGCAAAGGTCCCCGGACGAAATTAGGGTATGACAGTTGCCCCTCTTTACTTGTCTTTTATTGGAGATAAAAGGAAAGTAAAGATAAGACACTAATTTCGTTCCTCTCGATTTGGCGAGAGTCGCGGGTGACCATAAAATCTCCACATGCAAATGACTTGTTGTTCCCAAAATTTCACAAATTGCCTAATGATGGGTGCCAAGCACCTCACAAGGACCAAAGAATGGTCGCATGTCATCAAGCAAAGGTCCCCGAAAATCAGTGTATGACACTAATTTCGCTCCTCTCGGTTGACGAGAGTCGCGGGTGACCATGACTTGTCGTTCCTAGAATTTCACAAATTGCCTAATGATGGATGCCAAGCATCTCACAAGGACCAAAGAATGGTCGCATGTCATCAAGCAAAGGTCCCCGAAAATTAGTGTATGACACTAATTTGGCTCCTCTCGGTTGACGAGAGTCACGGGTGACCATGACTTGTCGCTCCTAGAATTTCACAAATTGCCTAATGATGGATGCCAAGCACCTCACAAGGACCAAAGAATGGTCGCATGTCATCAAGCAAAGGTCCCCGAAAATCAGTGTATGACACTAATTTCGCTCCTCTCGGTTGACGAGAGTCGCGGGCGACCATGAAATTTCCGCATGTAAATGACTTGTTGTTCCCGGAGGAACAAAAGGTGCAGAAGACTATGTCAGCCTCTGCATGCTATCAAGCGTTCTGTCTTACAGATAGCAAAAGAATGTTTATACGGATAACCACTCGGGTATTTCCGCGTATCATCGGGCCCGCCGCCTCTGGATGATACAAGGGTGCAGAATGACCAAACTTGGTCTCTGCTTGTCATCGGGCCCGCCGCCTCTGGATGACAAAAGGGTGCGAATAACCGTAAGGTATCTCCGCGTATCATCGGGCCCACCGCCTCTGGATGATACAAGGGTGCAGAATGACCAAACTTGGTCTCTGCTTGTCATCGGGCCCGCCGCCTCTGGATGACAAAAGGGTGCGAATAACCGTAAGGTATCTCCGCGTATCATCGGGCCCGCCGCCTCTGGATGATACAAGGGTGCAGAATGACCAAACTTGGTCTCTGCTTGTCATCGGGCCCGCCGCCTCTGGATGACAAAAGGGTGCGAATAACCGTAAGGTATCTCCGCGTATCATCGGGCCCACCGCCTCTGGATGATACAAGGGTGCAGAATGACCAAACTTGGTCTCTGCTTGTCATCGGGCCCGCCGCCTCTGGATGACAAAAGGGTGCGAATAACCGTAAGGTATCTCCGCATATCATCGGGCCCGCCGCCTCTGGATGATACAAGGGTGCAGAATGACCAAACTTGGTCTCTGCTTGTCATCGGGCCCGCCGCCTCTGGATGACAAAAGGGTGCGAATAACCGTAAGGTATCTCCGCGTATCATCGGGCCCGCCGCCTCTGGATGATACAAGGGTGCAGAATGACCAAACTTGGTCTCTGCTTGTCATCGGGCCCGCCGCCTCTGGATGACAAAAGGGTGCGAATAACCATAAGGTATCTCCGCGTATCATCGGGCCCGCCGCCTCTGGATGATACAAGGGTGCACGTATCATGACCTCAGGGTCAGTATGACAAAGATTATGGGGCGGCCGACAAAAGCAAAGCTCTTGCTCCTACGTATCCTCCAATGAGGAACTCAGACCTACGTAGTTCTGGGTAACTTGTGAGACTTGAAAAGTCTCCATCGGAAAATGATGACATCTCCGGAAAGGGCGCAGATGACCATATTGGTCTCTGCTCGTCAATCACACTTGGGGTCACTGAATGACGAGGTGCGGATAACCGTAAGGTGTCTCCGCGGGCTACCAGCTCTTGAGTCATGGCAACAAAAGGCGGTGTGGTCAACAAAAGCGAGGCTCTTGCTCCTACGTATCCTCCAATGAGGAACTCAGACCTACGTAGTTCTGGATAACTTGTGAGACTTGAAAAAGTCTCGGTGTTTTCTCCACTAAAATGCAAACATGCTTTAGCAAAGAGACAAATATTCCAACTGATTTAGAGCAGCATATGCTTTTTTGAGTGAAAAACAATGCGTCTACCGGGGAAGGAGAGTCTGCTGATGAAATCTCCCATAACCATAAATGAGATTTTGGATGTTAGCATTTCGTTTCTAATTGACCATTTAGAGGAAACACCGGGTTCGACAAAATAGAAGAAATCACTCAAAGTGTATCAATCTCGCACAGGTAAGTGTTTCATCCTAATTCCGAACCATAGATATGTCATGACTTGACTTTGCAAATTATTTCCTATCAAATCAAAAATCACATGCGTGATCATGGATCAATAGGGCTTCCCTTGGGAATGGGTTCTTTTGGGGAGTTTTTCGGCTTTTGTGTGTTTTTGGCTTTTGATTTTCCTGGCTTTTTCTCTTTCTGTTTTTTTTTTGTTTAGTGCGGGGCGAGAGAAAAAAAAGGTCGCTAGCGCACGGGATTTTGGTTGGTAATTAAAGGGAGAAGACCATTTTAGGTCGTGGTTTCCTTTCCTTCCTTTTTTGTTCATTTGGTGATAATTCTGTATTGTTCAGATATTGCCCGGTCCAAAGACCTCTCTGCACATTTCTTCTGTTTTCTTTCGATCCTTGATCAGGAGCTTTCTTTCCTTCTTTTCTTTTTTTTTTCTTTCTCCCATTCTTTGATTGGGAATTTCCTTTCTTTTCTTTTCGCTTTCTCCCACTCTTTGATTGGGAATTTCCTTTCTTTTCTTTTTGCTTTCTCCCACTCTTTGATTGGGAATTTCCTTTCTTTTCTTTTTTTGCTTCCGAGGGTAAGGATTATGGTGAGTCAGGATTTTGGCTCAAGGTTTGTAGAATGGCTAGACATGATACATGTCGGGGTTTGGTTTGGCTCAAGGATAAAAGGGATGCCTCACATTATTTCCATGACACAAATGCAAAAATGATGATTTGGAAACTTTATGCAAAACTGGTCATGCATGCACCTATGCGGACACTCAAGTGTCAAATTTTTATGGTCATGTGATGCTAGGGCTCAGGATTCATTTCCTCTATTTTAAATCAACCCAATGTTTCCAAAATATGTTCTTTTATCAATTTGTGCATTCCTCCAAGTCCATTTCGGGCGTCCGGGGAAATTTCACAGTATTCACCCTTCAGGTGTAGACACATTTTCCAAAAATTGGTTATGATCAATGAATTTTTTCAAAGAAAAGTTGGAAATCGTCTCTTTTCAAAAGCATGTCGTTTTTTAGCTAGACAACTTATTTTCTCTTTTTCCACCTTTTTCCTTACTTGCCTTCTTCTTTTTTTTTTATTTGCTCTCTTTTTCTTTACTTGCCCTCTTCTTTCCCTTTTGTTCTCTTTTCCATTTCATTTTCTTTTCTTTTCTATTTTTATTTTTATCATGATTTTTTGTTTATTTTACATATATACTTTTGGACGATGTTCCTAAACGAAGAACTCTACACGGTTCCAGAATTTCAAACATCATTGATAGTAGTGATATATAAATACTAACGCAACAATCTAAACAAAAATGTATGCGCTGTACAAATGACAATCGAAACAACAAAAACAAACGTTAGTCTCTTAAGTCAAAACAATAACATAGAATAAAAATGACAAAAGAAATACGAAAGAAAACATGAATCTGGGGATCTCCCAGTCACGTATCTCCACTCCCTCCCAAGAAGTCAAGCAAATCGGCCATCTCCTCATCTTCGTGGGCCTCTTCTCCATCGCCGAGAGCTTCTGGGGGTGCCTCTCCTGCTTGGGCCTCGGGCCAATCTCCGGGCCATGCAACCTCTGCCCTGAACTGGTCTGGAGTAGAGCATGAAAAGGAAGCGGAGCCCTGGCTCTGCATGCTAAGGCTCATCTGGTACAGACAGTCATGGGTCCGTACATGTGCTCGGTGGTTGGCCGCCTGCTGGCGAACCAAATGCCGTAAATACTGCTCCATGTCAAATGCCCCAGCCTAGCCAGCCTGATGAGGTGGTGGGGGCGCGCCTGCGGCCTGTGGAGCATCACCCTGACCCTTTCTCTGGGTACAGTACTTCTCAATAAAAACCCGGGTGATGGGCGGCCGAATCACCTTGGTAGGTGCAACGGGGACTCCGAACGACTGGCAGAGTCCCGTGATCAGTGCGGGGAATCCCAGGGCCCTGTTGGACTTATTTGGGTCCAAAGGGTGCCTAGTGGGCGCCATACCTGCAAAAATATAGATGGCATCAGCGATCAACTGAGCCACATGGATGCTCATCCGTGTCAGGATGGCGTACACCAGCTGGCACTTCGGCATGGGGAGGTCGGAATTATGATCGGTGGGCAGGATGTTGCTGAGCAGCAGAGTCATCCATATCTGAGTCAGGGTGGTCATGTTGGTGCGCATGATCCGCACCCGTCTTCCGGCAGCAGTCCGGGAAAAATCCTGCCCCGGTATACATAGCAACTGGGCGATGGCCTCCTCATCGAACCCATCAGACCGGTTCCTCCTCTGGCCATACTCGCACTCCTGGCCCTCTTCTAACACCAACGGATATCCCAGGAGCTGGCCGATAGCGTCGGCATCGAACGGGATCCACTGACCCCTAACCCAGGATCTCATGTCACGCACGCCCTCCTCTGTTGGCCAAGCATTGGCATAAAACTCAAGGACTATTTCTGGATCAAACTTGGCCATGGGAGTAACCAGTGGTGCCCACCGCCGGCGCCCTATTTCCTCCTGGAAATCAGTATACTCGTCGTCCCTGAGCTGGACGCGTCGCTCCCGGAGAAACGACCACCCCTTGATGGCTTCGAAGCGCTGCTGGTGTACCGCGCTCCTAAAGCGGTGACTATCATACTCCGAAGCGGAACTAGTTCCTTCTGCTGCCTTGTCCTTCCTGGACCTCTTTGAGGCAAGCTTTCTCGGGGCCATTTCCTGCGAAGGCAAACATTTGGAAAGTTAGTTTTACCAGTGGGATACTATTCTTAAAACAAAAATGACATACAACCTCCTCCCATAAATACAAACATCAATGTAAATTTAGAGCAAGCTTATGCGCATATTTCCTTACAAACGTTCTCTTGCACAAGACATTCTATTAACCGTAAAAAATGCACCCATATACAATCAAGGCAGCTTCGTTACCTAGATTATTTACACGTACTTCCAAGGTGTATTTGTTACTTACATCACACACCTCCTTGGCTAAATTCACATACATGCATACTCAAAGCATTTTGGGGTACCAAAAATTGCACATGTGCACATCTTGGTATTTCTAACACCTATACATACACAAACTTCATGATGAATCTTGACTATCTACACAATAAGGTGCTACATTTCATGCTCTTTTCAAGTTTTTGCTACCTAAAGCCGCATGCAAATTCAAGTATATTTTCCTTTGCTGACTAAAATTGTATTCAAATTAAGAGGTATACATTTTTTGGTAATGTATCTTCTTTACATAACATGCAACATATTTATGTATATTTTTGTGAGACATTTTGACTACCAAAAATTATATGTACATACATCCAAGTATTTTGCTATCATACCCAAAGTGTAAATTGCCAAAGGTATTTTGCTACCTATTCTAAACCTACACATTTATGATGAGCAAAATTCCTAACCATCTAGGCATAGGGAAAATATTGTAGCGTGGCCCACAACTGATTGCTGGCCAAAAAGGGTAACTTTACCCAATATGCACCTCCTTTTGTGCTCTTTTTGCATAAAATTTCAGTTTCTAGGACTAGGATATATGTGGGGCAATTACTCTAGCCTTTTTCGGGAATGAATAGAAAATATGCACAAACCAAAATACCCCATGGGTTGTCTCCTTACAAAAGTCACGCGCTAATGCCATTGAGGCATTTCACCGAACACTTGGTGGGCGCGCGTTTAGGCATCAATAGCAAGAGAACGGGGACAATGTGGCATGTCCTATTGTTTCAAAATGCATTATAGGCCTAGGGCCATCTCATACCAACCCCTAATTCAACCTAATCAAGCAAGAAAACAAATCAAAATTGCCCCATATATTTGAGCACACTCCCACAATTTAGAGCACCAAAAGGAGATCAAAATACACCAATGAAAAGCTAGAAAGCTTAGGGATGGAATACTTACTTGTTGGTGATGAACAAAAGCGCAAAACGGAATCAAAAAATGCGAAAAAGGATGACCCTAGGGCTGCAAATTCGTCAATCTCGTGGGTATGGCTTTTGAAAAGGGGGGAAAAGAAGTTTTTGAATGTAAACCCCCCCCCCCCTTTTCGTCATTTTTATAATTTGGTGCAGGGGTGGCTCGCCCAGGCGAGCTAACCTGCACTTTTTTTTTTTTTTTTTTTTTTTGAGGGGAACATTAACCATGTCCCCTCCCTTCTCATGGATTAGCATTTTGCCTAACTTGAACTTACTTAGGTTAGAATTAGGCGTTGATTACTTATCTTATTATTACTCTTTTCCTTTTTAAAACAAACAAATAGTAAAAGAAAGCTGCAAAATAGAAAGGATACGGGGCTGCCTTGCAGCGACATTCCCTGCTTGTTTCGCACAGAGAAGAGCAACGATCGGTCGGTCGTGACCCCATCCCCGCTTGCGTTCATCCTTAAGTACCTGCAAGTAATAAACAACCAAGTATGGCCAATCTTGGCCGCATCATTACCCTACCTTGATTGGTTTCTGCCGTTCATGTTTTGTCTTCACTCCAGAAGGTAGCCCAAGGTGATCCTGCCCCTGTTTTACCACAACAATATACATGCGTATGCGTATGCGTATGCATGAATGTTTTCAAACGCAGAAAATTTAGGGAAAGTTGGTTCAGGTTCAATTCTAATTAAGCGCTTGGGGGATCCCATGAACTGAGCGGAAGGGCTCAGGCGACCACAAATTAACGCAAGGTGTGAAACTAACGTGAGGACTAAAAGCCTCAAATCCATGTTCATTTCTTTGAAAGATCGTAACAAGAGATACAACGGACCGGAAATCCCCGGGGGGAAATCTAGAAAATGCATAAAGATAGAGAACATGTAGCGACATCCTTAATTGCCCCAGCTTCTAAGCATAATATTGTTTGACGACATCAGAGTTCACGGGTGAAGGTAGCTCTTCGCCATCCATGTTGGTAAGCACCAGGGCTCCTCCGGAGAAAGCCCTCTTCACAACAAAAGGCCCTTCGTAGTTCGGGGCCCATTTCCCTCGGTGGTCCTTGACAGCATGGGACATTTTCTTTAGCACAAGGTCTCCCTCATGGAACTTGCGTAAGCGTACTTTCTTGTCGAACGCGCTCTTCATTCTTTGCTGGTACAAGCGCCCATGACTCATGGCCGTTAAGCGCTTACCCTCAATGAGGTTGAGCTGATCGTAGCGTGTTTGAGCCCACTCTGATTCCTTTAATCCGGATTCTGCCAAGATCCTTAATGACGGGACTTCTACCTCAAATGGTAACACCGCCTCCATCCCATATACCAATGAGAACGGCGTTGCCCCAGTTGACGTTCGCACTGAAGTCCGGTAACCGTGTAACGCGAATGGGAGCATCTCGTGCCAATCCTTGTATGACACGGTCATCTTTTGGATAATCTTTTTGATATTCTTATTGGCTGCTTCCACGGCTCCATTCATCTTTGGCCGGTAGGGTGTGGAATTGTGATGCTGGATTTTAAACTCCTCGCACATTTCCCCCATCATCTTGTTATTCAGGTTGGTGCCGTTGTCCGTGATAATCTTTCTTGGCAAACCATATCGGCAGATGATCTCCTTCTTAATGAACCTGACCACCACATTCCTCGTGACATTGGTATATGAAGCCGCCTCGACCCACTTGGTGAAATAATCTATTGCTACGAGGATGAAGCGATGACCATTCGAGGCCTTGGGCTCAATGGCCCCGATGACATCTATTCCCCACATGGAGAAAGGCCAAGGGGCGGACATGACATTCAGGGGATGCGGTGGGGCATTGACATTATCCGCGAATGCTTGACATTTGTGGCACTTCCTCACATGGACACAACAATCACTTTCCATGGTAAGCCAGTAATAACCTGCTCTTAAGATCTTCCTGGCCATAGCATGCCCGTTGGCGTGCGTTCCAAACGAGCCCTCATGGACTTCCTCGATCATGTGATTTGCCTCCTTGGCATCCACACATCGCAGGAGTGTCATGTCGTGATTTCTCTTATACAGTGTGCCTCCGCTCATGAAGAAACTGGCTGCCAACCTCCTCAACGTCCTTTTATCGTTGTCGGCAATCTCTGGCGGGTATTCTTTGCTTATGACATATCGCTTGATGTCGTAATACCAAGGCTTTCCGTCCCGTTCCTCTTCCACTTGGCAACAATGTGCGGGTTTGCCACGACACTGAAATTCAATGTAGGGTAGGTCCCCGTGCGGTGTTAACTGGAACATAGATGCCAACGTAGCAAGTGCATCCGCCATTTGATTTTCCTCGCGGGGAACATGATGGAAGGAGATCTCATCGAAAGTCTTAGCCAATTCCTTGATGTAGGCTTTGTAGGGTATCAGCTTGGGATCTCTAGTTTCCCATTCCCCTCTCAGCTGATGGATTACCAACGCTGAGTCGCCGTACACCTTGAGTAGTTTGACATTGGAGTCAATTGCTGCCTGGACGGCTAGGGCACATGCTTCATATTCGGCCATGTTGTTGGTGCAATCGAATCCTAGCCTGGCTGTGAAAGGTACACATTGATTGTCCGGAGAGATCAACACTGCCCCAACACCATGACCTAGAATGTTTGACGCTCCGTCAAACCATACAGTCCATTTGTCCCGATCTTCGTCCAACTTTTCCTCGAACAAGGCCATGATGTCCTCATCCGGGAATTCCGGATGCATGGGCTGGTAGTCGTTAAGAGGCTGTTGGGCCAAATAATCTGCCAAAGCGCTTCCTTTTATCGCCTTTTGGGTGACGTAGACTATATCAAACTCAGATAGCAAGACCTGCCACCGGGCGATTCGTCCTGTGAGAGCTGGCTTTTCAAAGATGTACTTGACCGGGTCCATTTTGGATATCAACCAGGTAGTATGGCTCAGCATGTACTGCCTTAAGCGATGGGACGCCCATACTAAAGCACAACACGTTCTTTCGAGCAAGGAGTAATTCATCTCACAGGTCGTGAACTTCTTACTTAGGTAGTAAACAGCACGCTCTTTCTTCCCGGATTCGTCATGTTGCCCCAGCATACACCCCATTGATTCGTCCAAGATTGTCATGTACAAAATGAGAGGCCTTCCAGGTACTGGTGGCATAAGCACGGGAGGATTCATTAGGCACTTTTTGATCCTTCCAAAAGCCTCTTGGCAATCCTCATTCCACCGATCAGTTTGGTTTTTGCGCAAGAGTTTAAACAACGGCTCACAAATGGCGGTGAGCTGCGATATGAATCTGGCAATATAATTCAAGCGCCCCAGGAACCCTCGGACTTGCCTCTCTGTACGGGGTTCCGGCATCTCAAGGATAGCCTTCACTTTTTCGGGGTCTACCTCTATCCCTTTCTGGCTTACAACGAAACCAAGCAATTTCCCTGATTTGACCCCAAAGGTACACTTAGCGGGGTTCAACCTTAATTGATATTTCTTAAGCCTTTCGAACAACTTCCGCAGGTTGACAAGGTGTTCTTCCTCAGATTTAGATTTAGCAATTATGTCGTCCACGTAGACCTCGATCTCTTGATGCATCATATCATGGAACAAAGCTACCATGGCCCGTTGATAAGTTGCCCCGGCATTCTTGAGTCCAAAGGACATCACCTTGTAACAGAACGTTCCCCACAGGGTGACGAAAGTAGTCTTTTCCATATCCTCGGGCGCCATCTTTATCTGATTGTAACCAGAGAAACCGTCCATGAAGGAAAATAAAGCGAAATTGGCCGTGTTATCTACGAGGATATCGATGTGTGGTAAAGGAAAATTGTCCTTTGGACTGGCCCGATTCAGGTCCCGATAATCTACACACATTCGTACTTTCCCATCTTTTTTAGGAACTGGTACGATGTTGGCAACCCATTCTGGGTACCGAGCGACGGCCAGAAATCCAGCGTCAAATTGCTTCTTCACTTCTTCTTTTATCTTCAAGGATGTTTCGGGCTTCATCCTCCTTAGTTTCTGTTTTACCGGGGAACACTCGGGATTTAGAGGTAATCGGTGCTGTACAATGTCAGAACTCAAACCGGGCATATCTTGGTATGACCAAGCAAAGATGTCTAGGTAGTCTTTTAGCAGGATTATTAATTCTTCACGGATAGGTGCGGTAATACCTGTACCTATCTTTACTTCCCTCTTTCCACTGCCAATTCCTAAGTCTACTAGCTCTGTTTCTTCTTGATGAGGCCCCATTTCTTGGTCCTCATGGGCGACCATTCTTTCTAGTTCTGGGGGAAGTCCCACATCCTCATTTCCTTCATCTTCCGTTTGATTCATTTCTTGCTCGAAGTCGATAGACGGGTCCCAGGTATTAGTACCTTCGGGGGACTCGTCATCGGATCTGCCGTTTCAGAAAAAGAAGTAAACATGCAAATGAATGAGAATGGGTAGAGACCAGGAACAGATGAAGAAAGATCCTTGTATTATAAATTCAAAAACAAAAGACACAAAGCCTTAACAAAAGGAAAAACTCTAAAGCCTAGGCCCAACTATAGAGCTTTTAAAACCGTAAAGGTTTACATTATGCTTGTTGCGTAAATGCCGGGGCGTTCCTCCACTCGCCAATTTCCCAGCTGGAAATCAGGAGAGCATGGTCGTACCAAATCCAAAGTACTCAGAATATCATCTTCGCATATCGCGAACGCTTGACCTTTGTCTCCCGAACCCGCACTTATAAAGCTTCTACTTATGTGGCAGGGCGGGCTTCCTTCACCTTCTTGTCTCCAATGCGAACTTTGACCATTGTTCTTCCTTCCCGCAATGCTTCTTTTCATGTCTGCCTGAGTGGGCTTATAGCCTAAACCATACTTCCCACGATTTCCTTGAGTATTTATCAGGCTAGTTATGCCGCCGTTGTTTTTTCCTAAACCCATCCCGGGTTCAAAACCGTTCCCCAACATAACTCGGGCCATCATTACCGCTGCATCGGATAGACAAGGTTGCCCAAAGAGGGAGTCCACGGAGGAAATGCTGACCACCTCAAAAGACTGGAAAGCAGTTTCTAACGATTCTTCTGCGGCTTCCACATAAGGCATGGAGGATGGGCAGCTTACCAAGATATCTTCCTCGCCTGACACGATGACCAAGTGCCCCTCCACTACGAATTTCAGCTTTTGGTGGAGCGTAGACGGCACGACTCCCACTGAGTGGATCCATGGGCGCCCCAACAGGCAGCTGTAGGGGGGGTTAATATCCATTATTTGGAAAGTGACTTGACAGGTGTGAGGGCCTATTTGTACTGGGAGATCGATCTCTCCCCTAACCTCTCGGCGAGTGCCGTCGAAGGCCCGAACCACCATTGAACTTGGTTTTAAGTGGGAAACATTGAATGGTAACTTCTCCAAAGTGCTCTTAGGCATCACGTTTAAACTGGAACCATTATTGATGAGTACCTTGGCTACGATATGGTCCATACACTTGACTGACATGTGTAAAGCCTTATTATGCCCTCTCCCCTCGGCGGGGATTTCTTCCTCGGCGAAGGCAAGATAGTTGTTGGCAGTGATATTGTTGACCAGCCCACCGAAACCTTCTACCGAGATATCTTGGGCCACATGAGCCTCGTTCAGCACTTTTACTAGCAGAGCCCGATGAGGCTCGGAGCTCATAAGTAACTCCAGCAGCGAGACCCTAGCCGGGGTTTTGTTGAGCTGTTCGATAACCTTGAATTCGCTCTGCTGAATTATGCGAAGGAACTCGCTGGCTTCCTCTAGCGACACCTCCTTTCTACCATCCTTTTTCTCTGGGGGCCCCTTTGCTGGAATATCTTTATTCGAAGCGTGGGGTGCTTCGCCATCTTGTTCCTCCACCACTTTTCCTTTTCCTTTGACGTCGGCGGGTTGGACTGGTAGGTCCGGAGGTGCGAACACACGACCACTACGGGTCACACCACTCAGCCCCGTGATATTTGTTACTCTAGCTGACAGCGAGCTGACGTCAGTGACTTCTTCCTTCTTCCCCGGAGGTGTATATCTCCACGGGACCGCGTGACTATTTTGGTACGGGAAAGGAACAGGTTTGGCCATTAAGGGGTGCCCGGGCTTTTGCGAGGCTGCACTTTTAGTGAAGTATATCACCAAGGGTTTGGGCTTCGCAACACCGCTCCCCTCCGTAGATTGCATGCATATATGCTGCTCTTCTTTTCCTTCAATGCCGACTTCTAGTCGACCTTGGTCTATCATCCGTTGTAACAATTCCTCTACTTCCAAACACGTCTCCATGTCATGCATCTCGCCGGAATGTAGCAAACAGGAATCCTCCTTACACCCACTATGGGGAATTACACCTCCCTTTTGTAGGGCCTCAAAGATAAACCTCCTAGGGGTTGCCACATCCTTTAAAGGTTTAGACCTGTGCGGCCTATCGGATTCAACTGCATTAACTGCTCCCCCTCCATGATTGGCGAGCGGGTTGGTCCTCACATTGGGCCGATCCTCTTGGAAAGTCAGCCATCCGGCATCCATTAAATGTTGGACCTTGTATTTAAGGGCCAAGCATTTTTCGACGGAATGCCCCGGGACACCCCCATGGTACTTGCAAGTTGCATTAGGGTCATACCACTTCGGGAAAGGGGGTTCGAGGACCCTTCCGGGAGTTACCACGGCCAAATGATTGGCAATGAGGGATGGTAGAAGATCTTCGTACGTCATTGGGAGCGGGGTGAATTCCGGCAATGGCCTTGGAGGGAAGTTCCTTGTCGTGTTGGAATTACCGGCTGGTTGAGTCGCGTTCGGAGTTGGAACTTGGGGAGCTTCCCTCTGGGTGGGTGCCTTAGGCTGCACGGGTATTGAACTAGAGGCGTTCCCAGCATGAGCCGAGAAGCTTGGGTGATGTTGCGCGTACTGATGGGTACCATGAGGTGTTTGCTGGGGTTTGACCCACGCGGGTGTTGAAGAGACGGCATGGGCATCTCCTTCCTTCCTTTTTGCCCCTGTTGCCCCGATTCTTTTGGCGTTCACGTTTGTGGAGGAAACGTAATCAAACTTTCCTCTCTTCAATCCAACCTCGATTCTTTCCCCGGCAAACACCAGATCCGCGAAGCTGGACGGCATGTAACCCACTAGCTTCTCATAGTAGAACACTGGCAGAGTGTCTACCATCATGGTGATCATCTCTCTCTCAACCATGGGAGGAGCTACTTGTGCCGCCAAATCCCTCCATCGCTGCGCATATTCTTTAAAGGTTTCACCCTCTTTCTTAAACATATTCTGCAGTTGAGTACGGTCAGGAGCCATATCAGAATTGTACTGATACTGCCTTAGGAAGGCGGTAATCAGATCCTTCCAAGTACGGATACGGGAAGCTTCCAAATTAGTGTACCACACTACCGCAGCTCCGGCCAAGCTATCCTGAAAGAAGTGTATCAACAGCTTTTCATCTTTAGAATGGGCGCCCATCTTACGGCAGTACATTTTGAGATGGTTTTTGGGACAAGTCGTCCCTTTATACTTGTCGAAGTCCGGCACTTTGAACTTCGGGGGAATAACAACATCGGGTACTAAGCAAAGATCCGTCATGTCTGCAAACGGATAGTCCCCAAATCCTTCCAATGCCCTCAATCTTTCCTCAAGGAGATCGAGCTTCCTCCTTTCTTCAGTTGCCGGGGGCGGCCCTTCCATAGACAAAACTATTGGCGATGCTGCGATGTTGGGTTGAGGCAACGTGCCTGGTGCCGGCCCTTCGGGGATCGGGGGATAAAACTCGACATCCTCCGAGCATAATCTTGAGGGTCTTTATGGACTTCGTCGGGCTGCTGAGGAGGCTCTTTTCATGGACGGGAGAAGCAATGTGGCCGCATCTTCTTGCAAGATGGGTGGTGAATAGTTGGGCGGCAATCCATAAGGGTAAGCCGCTCGGTTGTATCCCAGGTGAGGGCTGCCATCGTGCCCAGTGTGTCCCTTCCCCGTCCTACTATGTTTGAGGGAGGATGGTGCGTAGTTGCCAAGAGAGTCGGGTCTGCTTCGGCAGCCGAACTGACAGCGGCGGCAGTGGCCGCGTTCTTCTCCATGAGCTGCTTCATACCTAACATGGCCTCCATCATGGAGGCCATTTGTTCTTTCAGAGCCGACATGTCGGCTTTCATCTGTTCCTGCGTCTCCTCTTGATCACCCATCGTTCTAGATTTGGATCTGGTGCGATAGGGATCCCTTGCGGCGCGTTTAGTTATGGTGTTTTTCCCTAAAAAACCAAACGTGAGGAGTGGGTAAAGAAAGAAAATGCATGCTAGAGATGAATGTAGGAGTGATTTGATTTGCACAAGCTTTTTGGAGTAGAAACATGGGACCAACTCATTTTATTTCAAAAAGGAAGTCATATCTAGTCAAGGTCTGAGAGACCATACAAGTTTCCTAACGATTTCTAATTATGTGGGCCATTAAGTCTATCATATGCTGACAATAGCCGAGAAGCCCATGAATCTCTTCGGGGGCGGAGTAGGTGTCTGCCATCGCCTTGGCCTTGGCTAACAATCGGGGAAGTTCTTGACTCCCGTTCAAGGTAAGAGCAAACCGATCCATCCACATGGTTGCCTCTTGGTGTAAAGAGTCGATCACCCTTCCTCTAGCCTCTTTTTCCGCGTATACTTGGGCATACTCATCCGCGATTCTATGCTCGTGGGCCGTGGCTAGACCTAACTCTTCTTGGTACTTGGCGATGATAGCTAACATGTTGGTCTCTGTCTCGCATAAACGCTGAGACAAGCTTCTTTTGGACCTTGAACAAGCAATCAACTCCTCTTTCAGAACCATGCTATGTGCTCGCGACTGGTCCCTTTCTTCCCTTCGTAACTTGAGTTCATTATTGCTACCCATAGAGCTCCGCGAAATTTGTTCCGGCCATACTCTTCCTTGCGAGCCCTCTTGGTCTCTTGTTCAAGGGCTCTTGCGTAATTGCATTCTCTTCCCGTAACCCGGCACACTCCTTCCGAACGTGTGTAGCAGCCAACTTGAACTTCTCCTTGGCGAGTTTTGCCTTTCCTAACTCGCTTTTGAGAGCTTGGACTTCTTCGTCCTCTTTCGGTGCTTCAAAATTCTCTTCGCTGACGACTTTTAACTTGGCGAGCCAATCTAAACCTCGTATGCGAACTTTCAGCCATTCGTGGTACCCACCAATGATGCCATTACGAATGCCTCTAAGCTCTTGATCTTTCCTTAACGGGGTTTCCCATGCCTTATGGATTCTTTGTATAGTCTTGGAATTTTGTGCGCCGAGATCCCTCACAAGGAAAGGAGACATGCTTTCTTCCGTCGGTGTTCCCTCATGGGGTACCCTAGTTGTCTTATAGCGAGCGTGGGATTGTAATTAATACAACCCCTCGTTCCTACCAGCGGAATGTTTGGGTATCTTCCACATGAGAAAAGGACTCCTTCTTTTCCTTCCTTCCATCGGGGAACCAACTGATTGTTCTACCTCCTATCCGGCCAAGAGCTGGTCCCAATCCATTCTCCTCTTTTCAGTACACGAGCGATGGCTCAGGAGCGGACATGGATGTCTTGTGTCTTGTTGGAACAAGTGTGAAACCAACCAAACACAGAGGGCGGGTAAGCAACAGATGATCCGTGCGCTACTATTCTCGCACCTTCGGTCAAATGTGTCAAATAGATCTGCCAAGACAGCTACCACCGGACTTTCCTTGCTATGGTGGTAGGCAAGGAAAGCGTCGATTGCTGCTAGGTCTACCAAACCATCCACGTTTGGAAAGAGGACGACCCCAAAATTAGCAAAGCTAACACATCCATAAACGGGACCCAGTCTCCTTGATTGGCCATACCCTCGCCTTGTCTTCTAGGTACTTCTGTGGTAGGCCCGCTATGCCGTTCCGAGTCTGTTTTATGCGGTCCAAACCTCTTGCTGAATCCTTGACCACAGTTGCAATTCTGCTCAAAGAGGGGAGACATCCGGAGGAAAGATATGGTTTTCTTCCCCGAGAGGACATCCTAGAATTTCTTCAAATTCTTCAATGGTTGGTACTAATTGGAAGTCTCCGAATGTGAAGCATCTCAAAGGCTGGTCGTAGTATTGGGTGAGTGATGCAATGGCTTCTATGGACACCTCTGCTATGGTCAACTCTAAGATCTTTCCGTAAGTCTTGCGGAAGCTTGCATTTGGAGGGGTTCCATCAACCGCCCTAATTCCTTGATGCTGGTGGTATCTGGGCTTTTGACCTTGACTTGGTAGAACCTCTTGCCGGTTTGATTTGTTCCCATGCTTACTAAAGTGAGACAAAAGCTGGTGCAAATCAAAACTCCGATATCTCATGGGTGGGATGGATGAATGCATGAAGAAATGCATATGACACAGATGCAATTTACGAATACGGGGGTCCGGGGAATCTGTCACCTTCTTAGATACGACATCTAGGGGTAGCGAAATGCCCAACGCACGTTTTTAAGAAGGCGACACGGACCCTCCGTTGGTTTGTTTACAGTAGGGATCAAGACAGAACCCATATGCAATGCCTATGCAAAAGACACAATGCGGGAATGTGCACAGTATGACAATATTTACCGAACATAAGCAAAAGGGTATATGATACTCATGCATGGCAGTGTGAAAAATGGCACGCAGCGTGTTTGCTTCGTGCCCTATTGAAGGGACCTATAAGGGAGAGAACTAACTAGGCTTTTAGCAATAATTCCCAAGGTAGTTATATCTCTCTTGATGGTTTCTAGAGGTATCATCCCCTTTGACGAACATATTGTAGCAGTAGGGACTACTAGCAACAATAGGTTTTCAAAGAGAAAAGCTCTAGATGAGGGTTCACTGTAATCAAGCAAGTCGGAGACCTAGCATGATTACAGATTCACCTCCACTCCTTATGCTCCATGAACCCGGGTATAGGGCCCTTTTTCACTCACAGTGCGTGCAAATAGTGTTGGTGTTTGTGTGCATCAAATGAATAAATATTTACTTCATGCATACATTTAAAACGCACTAAAAGCAACAAAGAGTTTATATACACAAGAACATAATGAAAGGAAACCAACAAAGGGGTAAGTCACGGTAAAACATTGCACAAAATTAAATGGCCTAACTCTCTAAAAACAGTCCCCAGTGGAGTCGCCAACTGTCGCAACCTACCCTTCGGCGGGAGGGCGACGCGAGACTCGCGGGATGCGTGTTCCACGAAAGGAATACGCGCGGAGTCGCCACCAATGTTTATTTGAGGAAAACGTCGGAAAAACCGGAAAAGACGCGATCTACGAACTTTTAAGTGAAAGGTTCGGGAGTTGTATTTACGCACGGGGAAGGTATTAGCACCCACACGTCCGCCCAAGGGACGGCAGCCTTTAATCGAATGTGCAAACGTGACTTTGATTTTTACGTTCCTTTTTATGTCCTTATATCCTTTTATACCCTTTTTATATTTTTCCCTTTTTTGTGGTCGACAAGGGTGTTTCCCTTTGCTCCTACGTATTCCTCAATTTGGGATGAGAAAATCAGACCTACGTAGTTCTTTTTTATCAAGTGATTCCTTTTTTACTTTAAGAGGTGATCATTTTAAGGCGTTGGACCTTAAAAATGATCCATTTTACTTAGTGAGGAAATGAAATGACAAACTTCAAAAGCCTATTTTTTTGGACGAGCTTGACTAGGCGAATTGATTTTAGCCTTTTAGTTTCACTTTAGTTATTAATCAATTCGATTAAGAATGAGAAATCCCAAAGAGAAAACGTCCACTTGATTTTCCGCTTTATTTTACTAAAAGATGTCTTTTTGATTATTATATTATTTTTTACCTCTTTTTGATTTCCAACGTGGTTACGGCACGACCGAACGGTCGGAATTTATTTTAACCGAAGTTAATGGATAATACAATTCAAACGTTCGGTGGAAATTTATTTTATTTTTAAGTTAAGCGAGAAATGACTTAAGTAAAATGGCTTAAGCACGTCAACAGGGGGTATAAAAAGTAAACAAAACGAGAATAAAATGCACGAAACACAATGTGGACCACTACGGGCACATAGAATGAATCGAAAAGCTTGGTTCGAGGTACTTACCCGTTGAAAATCGAAGAACGATGAAGAACGAATGAAGAACGTCGAAGAACGGTTGAAATCTTTGCGAAATTCCTCACGGAAAACGTTACGGAAACGTTCCGGAAGCGCCTCGGCTTAGATTTTCTTCACGGAAACAATTTTTCCAAGCAAATTCGAAAGAGAGAGAAGTGCCTAAGGGGCTGAACCCCTTCCTTCTTGCCTTCCTCCCCTATTTATAGCAAAATAGGGGAGGTGGTTGCCGCCCAGCTCGCCTAGGCGAGCTCAGCTCGCCCAGGCGAGCAAGGTTGCTTCCTCCAGAAGCAACCGCCTTCTGGAGGAATATTCCGGAGGGCCCAAGTGGGCCTGGGTGCTATTTGCACCCCCATTTTTACTAAGTACACCCCCCTCTGCTGTTTTTTGGTGATTCTTTTTTCGTAAAGTTACGGAAACTTACGAATTTCGTAATGATACTTGTTTTCTTTCCGTAATGTTACGGAACCTTGCGGATTACATAATCATCCCCTTTTTGACTTACGGAATGTTACGGAACCTCACTTAATTATGCAACGATGCTTCCATTTGATTTCCGGTGTGTCACGGAAACTTATGGATTGTGCATCAATATTTTTTTGGTTTTTCGGCATGTCCTGGAATTTCACAAATTGCCTAATGATGGGTGCCAAGCACCTCACGAGGACCAAAGAATGGTCGCACGTCATCGAGCAAAGGTCCCCGGACGAAATTAGGGTATGACAGTTGCCCCTCTTTACTTGTCTTTTATTGGAGATAAAAGGAAAGTAAAGATAAGACACTAATTTCATTCCTCTCGATTTGGCGAGAGTCGCGGGTGACCATAAAATCTCCACATGCAAATGACTTGTTGTTCCCAAAATTTCACAAATTGCCTAATGATGGGTGCCAAGCACCTCACAAGGACCAAAGAATGATCGCTTGTCATCAAGCAAAGGTCCCCGAAAATCAGTGTATGACACTAATTTCGTTCCTCTCGGTTGACGAGAGTCGCGGGTGACCATGACTTGTCGCTCCTAGAATTTCACAAATTGCCTAATGATGGATGCCAAGCACCTCACAAGGACCAAAGAATGGTCGCATGTCATCAAGCAAAGGTCCCCGAAAATCAGTGTATGACACTAATTTCGCTCCTCTCGGTTGACGAGAGTCGCGGGTGACCATGACTTGTCGTTCCTAGAATTTCACAAATTGCCTAATGATGGATGCCAAGCATCTCACAAGGACCAAAGAATGGTCGCATGTCATCAAGCAAAGGTCCCCGAAAATTAGTGTATGACACTAATTTGGCTCCTCTCGGTTGACGAGAGTCGCGGGCGACCATGAAATTTCCGCATGTAAATGACTTGTTGTTCCCGGAGGAACAAAAGGTGCAGAAGACTATGTCAGTCTCTGCATGCTATCAAGCGTTCTGTCTTACAGATAGCAAAAGAATGTTTATACGGATAACCACTCGGGTATTTCCGCGTATCATCGGGCCCGCCGCCTCTGGATGATACAAGGGTGCAGAATGACCAAACTTGGTCTCTGCTTGTCATCGGGCCCGCCGCCTCTGGATGACAAAAAGGGTGCGAATAACCATAAGGTATCTCCGCGTATCATCGGGCCCGCCGCCTCTGGATGATACAAGGGTGCAGAATGACCAAACTTGGTCTCTGCTTGTCATCGGGCCCGCCGCCTCTGGATGACAAAAGGGTGCGGATAACCGTAAGGTATAACCGTAAGGTATCTCCGCGTATCATCGGGCCCGCCGCCTTTGGATGATACAAGGGTGCAGAATGACCAAACTTGCTCTCTGCCCGCCGCCTCTGGATGACAAAAAGGGTGCGAATAACCATAAGGTATCTCCGCGTATCATCGGGCCCGCCGCCTCTGGATGATACAAGGGTGCAGAATGACCAAACTTGGTCTCTGCTTGTCATCGGGCCCGCCGCCTCTGGATGACAAAAGGGTGCGAATAACCGTAAGGTATCTCCGCGTATCATCGGGCCCGCCGCCTCTGGATGATACAAGGGTGCAGAATGACCAAACTTGGTCTCTGCTTGTCATCGGGCCCGCCGCCTCTGGATGACAAAAGGGTGCGGATAACCGTAGGTTGCGACAGTTGGCGACTCCACTGGGGACTGTTTTTTAGAGAGTTAGGCCATTTAATCTTGTGCAATGTTTTATCATGACTTTCTCCTTTGTTGGTTTCCCTTTATTTGTTTTATGTTCTTGTGTATATAAACTATTTGTTGCTTTTAGTGCGTTTTAAATGTATGCATGAAGTAAATATTTATTCATTTGATGCACACAAACACCAACACTATTTGCACACACTGTGAGTGAAAAAGGGCCCTATACCCGGGTTCATGGGAGCATAAGGAGTGGAGGTGAATCTGTAATCATGCTAGGTCTCCGACTTGCTTGATTACAGTGAACCCTCATCTAGAGCTTTTCTCTTTGAAAACCTATTGTTGCTAGTAGTCCCTACTGCTACAATATGTTCTTCAAAGGGGATGATACCTCTAGAAACCATCAAGAGAGATATAACTACCTTGGGGATTATTGCTAAAAGCCTAGTTAGTTCTCTCCCTTATAAGTCCCTTAAATAGGGGCACGGAGCAAACACGCTGCGTGCCATTTTTCACACTGCCATGCATAAGTATCATATACCCTTTTGCTTATATTTGTTTGTGAATATTGTCGTACTATGTACATCCCCGTGTTGTGCCTTTCGCATATGCATCATGCGTGGGTTTCGTCTTTGATCCCCTCACTTTAGCAAACCGACGGAGGGTCCGTGTCGCCTTCTTAAAAAACATGCGTTGGGGCATTTCGCTACCCCTAGACGTCGTATCTAAGAAGGGGACAAATTCCCCGGACCCCCGTATTCGTAAATTGCATCTGTGTCATATGCATTTCTTCATGCATTCATCCATCCCACCCATGAGATATCGGAGTTTTGATTTGCACCAGCTTTTGTCTCACTTTAGTAAGCATGGGAACAAATCAAACCGGCAAGAGGTTCTACCAAGTCAAGGTCAAAAGCCCAGATACCACCAGCATCAAGGAATTAGGGCGGTTGATGGAACCCCTCCAAATGCAAGCCTTCCGCAAGACTTACGGAAAGATCTTAGAGTTGACCATAGCAGAGGTGTCCATAGAAGCCATTGCATCACTCACCCAATACTACGACCAGCCTTTGAGATGCTTCACATTCGGAGACTTCCAATTAGTACCAACCATTGAAGAATTTGAAGAAATTCTAGGATGTCCTCTCGGGGGAAGAAAACCATATCTTTCCTCCGGATGTCTCCCCTCTTTGAGCAGAATTGCAACTGTGGTCAAGGATTCAGCAAGAGGTTTGGACCGCATAAAACAGACTCGGAACGGCATAGCGGGCTTACCACAGAAGTACCTAGAAGACAAGGCGAGGGGTATGGCCAATCAAGGAGACTGGGTCCCGTTTATGGATGTGTTAGCTTTGCTAATTTTTGGGGTCGTCCTCTTTCCAAACGTGGATGGTTTGGTAGACCTAGCAACAATCGACGCTTTCCTGGCCTACCACCATAGCAAGGAAAGTCCGGTGGTAGCTGTCTTGGCAGATCTATTTGACACATTTGACCGAAGGTGCGAGAAGA